>NC_041390.1:552302145-552374120 GCF_002162155.2 Triticum dicoccoides
CGTGGGCCCCCTGTTGCTCCACCGATGTACTTCTGCCTCCTATATATACCTACGTACCCCCAAACGACTAGATACGGAGCCAAAAACCTAATTCCGCCGCTGCAACTTTCTGTATCCATGAGATCCCATCTTGGGGCCTGTTCCGGAGCTCCACCGGAGGGGGCATCCATCACGGAGGGCTACTACATCAACACCATAGCCTCTCCTATGAAGTGTGAGTAGTTTACCTCAGACCTTCGGGTCCATAGTTATTAGCTAGATGGCTTCTTCTCTCTTTTTGGATCTCAATACAATGTTCTCCCCCTCTCTTGTGGAGATCTATTCGATGTAATCTTCTTTTTGCGGTGTGTTTGTTGAGACCGATGAATTGTGGGTTTATGATCAAGATTATCTATGAGCAATATTTGAATCTTCTCTGAATTCTTTTATGTATGATTGGTTATCTTTGCAAGTCTCTTTGAATTATCAGTTTGGTTTGGCCTATTAGATTGATCTTTCTTGCAATGGGAGAAGTGCTTAGCTTTGGGTTCAATCTTGCGGTGTCCTTTCCAAGTGACAGTAGGGGTAGCAAGGCACGTATTGTATTGTTGCCATCGAGGATAACAAGATGGGGTTTTTATCATATTGCATGAATTTATCCCTCTACATCATGTCATCTTGCTTAAGGCGTTACTCTGTTTTCATGAACTTAATACTCTAGATCCATGCTGGATAGCGGTCGATGAGTGGAGTAATAGTAGTAGATGCAGGCAGGAGTCGGTCTACTTGTCTTGGACGTGATGCCTATATACATGATCATACCTAGATATTCTCATAACTATGCTCAATTCTGTCAATTGCTCAACTGTAGTTCGTTCACCCATCGTAAAATACTTATGCTCTTGAGAGAAGCCACTAGTGAAACCTATGGCCCCCAGGTCTATCTTCATCATATTAATCTTCAAATACTTAGTTATTTACTTTGCTTTTTTACTTTGCTTTTATTTTACTTTGCATCTTTATCACAAAAATACCAAAATAGTATCTTATCATATCTATCAGATCTCACTCTCGTAAGTGACCGTGTAGGGATTGACAACCCCTTATCGCGTTGGTTGCGAGGATTTATTTGTTTGTGTAGGTACAAGGGATTCGTACGTGGCCTCCTACTGGATTGATACCTTGGTTCTCAAAAACTAAGGGAAACACTTACGCTACTTTGCTGCACCACCCTTTCCTCTTCAAGGGAAAACCAACGCAAGTGCTCAAGAGGTAGCAAGAAGGATTTCTGGTGCCATTGCTGGGGAAGTCTACGCAAAAGTCAACATACCAAGTACCCATCACATACCCTTATCTCCCGCATTACATTATTTTCCATTTGCCTCTCGCTTTCCTCTCCCCCACTTCACCCATGTCGTTTTATTCACCCTCTCTCTCTCTATCCTCCCTCTCTTCCTCTATTTGCCTCTTTTTGCCCGTTTCTTGTTTGCTTGTGTGTTGGATTGCTTGCTTGTAACGATGGCTCAGGATAACACTAAATTGTGTGACTTTACCAATACCAACAACAATGATTTTATTAGCACTCCGATTGCTCATCTTACCGATGCTGAATCTTGTGAAATTAATGTCGCTTTGCTGAATCTTGTCATGAAAGATCCATTTTCTGGCCTTCCTAGTGAAGATGCCGCTACCCATCTAAATAGCTTCGTTGATTTGTGTGATATGCAAAAGAATAAATATGTGGATAATGATATTGTTAAATTGAAACTATTTCCTTTTTCGCTTAGAGATTGTGCTAAAGCTTGGTTTTCGTCTTTGCCTAAAAATAGTATTGATTCTTGGAACAAGTGCAAAGATGCTTTTATATCTAAGTATTTTCCTCCCGCTAAGATCATCTCCCTTAGGAATGATATTATGAATTTTAAGCAACTTGATCATGAACATGTTGCCCAAGCTTGGGAGAAGATGAAATTAATGATACGTAATTGCCCTACACATGGTTTGAATTTGTGGATGATTATACAAAAAATTTATGCCGGATTGAATTTTGCTTTTAGAAATCTTTTAGATTCGGCCGCGGGAGGCACTTTTATGGAAATCACTTTAGGAGAAGCTACTAAACTACTAGATAATATTATGGTTAATTATTCTCAATGGCATACTGAAAGATCTACTAATAAAAAGGTGCATGTGATAGAAGAAATTAATGTTTTGAGTGGAAAGATGGATGAACTTATGAAATTATTTGCTAGTAAGAGTGTTTCTTCTTATCCTAATTATATTCCCTTGTATACTTTGATTGAGAATAATAATGAATCTATGGATGTGAATTTTGTTGGTAGGAACAATTTTGGTAACAACGCGTATACAGGAAATTTTAATCCTAGGTCGTATCCTATTAATCCCTCTAATAGTTATGGTAGTTCCTACAGCAATTCTTATGGAAATTATAATAATATGCCCTCTGATTTTGAATCTAATATTAAATAATTTATTACTTCGCAAAAGAGTTTCAATGCTTTGATTGAAGAAAAATTGCTTAAGATTGATGAGTTGGCTAGGAACGTTGATAGAATTTCTCTTGATGTTGATTCTTTGAAACTTAGATCTATTCCTCCTAAGCATGATATCAATTATTCTCTCAAAGCCATGAGAATTTCCATTGATGAGTGCAAAGAAAGAACCGCTAGGATGCGTGCTAAGAAAGATGCCTTTATACGAGCGTGTTCTTCTAGTTCCTATGAAAATAAAGATGAAGATCTAAAAGTAATTGATGTGTCCTCTATTAAATCTTTGTTTTGCAATATGAATCTTGATAATGATGGGACTTAATATGATCCACCTTTACCTAGAAGGCGTTCCAAAAATTTAGAGTTTTTAGATCTTGATGGTAAATTTCATAAAAGTGGGATTGAAGAAATTAAAACCCTAGATGTTGCTAAACCCACTATCTTGGATTTCAAGGAATTTAATTATGAAAATTGATCTTTGATTGATTATATTTCCTTGTTGCAATCCATGCTAAATTCTCCTCATGCTTATAGTCAAAATAAAATGTTTACTAAACATATCGTTGATGCCTTGATGCAATCTTATGAAGAAAAACTTGAGTTGGAACTTTCTATCCCTAGAAAATTTTATGATGAGTGGGAACCAACTATTAAAATTAAGATTAAAGATCATGAGTTCTATGCTTTGTGTGATTTGGGTGCTAGTGTTTCCACAATTCCAAAGACTTTGTGTGATTTGTTAGGTTTCCATGATTTTGATGATTGCTCTCTAAACTTGCACCTTGCGGATTCCACTATTAAGAAACCTATGGGAATAATTAATGATGTTCTTATTGTTGCAAATAGGAATTATGTGCCCATAGATTTTATTGTTCTTGACATAGATTGCAATCCTTCATGTCCTATTATTCTTGGTAGACCTTTCGTTAGAACGATTGGTGCAATTATTGATATGAAGGAAGGAAATGTTAGATTCCAATTTCTGTTAAGGAAAGGCATGGAACACTTTCCTAGAAAGAAAATTAAATTACCTTATGAATCTATTATGAGAGCCACTTATGGATTGCCAACCAAAGATGGCAATACCTAGATCTATTCTTGCTTTTTATGCCTAGCTAGGGGCGTTAAACGATAGTGCTTGTTGGGAGGCAACCCAATATTGTTTTTATTCCTTGATTTTTGCTCCTGTTTAGTAATAAATAATTTATCTAGACTCTGTTTTGGTTATGTTTTTTTGTGTTTAATTAGTGTTTGTGCCAAGTAGAACCGTTGGGAAGACTTGGGGAAGGTCTTGATATCTTGCTGTATAAAACAGAAACTTTAGCGCTCATGAGAACTGCTGCCATTTTTATTTGAAAAGTGATATTTAGTTAATTCTTTTTGAATATGATTAATAGATAAATTCCCCACGTACATCAATTTATTTTAGAATTTTTGGGGTTCCAGATCTTGCGCTAGCTACAGATTACTACAGACTGTTCTGTTTTTGACAGATTCTGTTTTTCGTGTGTTGTTTGCTTATTTTGATGAATCTATGGCTAGTAAAATAGTTTATAAACCATAGAGAAGTTGTAATACAGTAGGTTTAACACCAATATAAATAAATAATGAGTTCATTACAGTACCTTGAAGTGGTCTTTTGTTTTATTTTGCTAATGGAGCTCACGACATTTTCTACTTTAAGTTTTGTGTTGTGAAGTTTTCAAGTTTTGGGTAAAGATTTGATGGATTATGGAATGAGGAGTGGAAAGAGCCTAAGCTTGGGGATGACCATGGCACCCCCAAGATAATCTAAGGACACCTAAAAGCCAAAGCTTGGGGATGCCCTGGAAGGCATCCCCTCTTTCGTCTACTTCTATCGGTAACTTCACTTGGAGCTATATTTTTATTCACCACATGATATGTGTTTTGCTTGGAGCATCTTGTATGATTTGAGTCTTTGCCTTTTAGTTTACCACAATCATACTTTATGTACACACCTTTTGAGAGAGCCATACATGATTTGGAATTTGTTAGAATACTCTATGTGCTTCGCTTATATCATTTGAGTTATATATTTTTGCTCTATGTGCTTCACTTATATCTTTTAGAGCACGGTGGTGGAATTGTTTTATAGAAACTATTGATCTCTCATGATTCACTTATATTATTTTGAGAGTCTTAAATAGCATGGTAATTTGCCTAAATAATCCTAATATGCTTGGTATTCAAGAATAGTAAAAACTTTCTTATGAGTGTGTTGAATGCTATGAGAAGTTTGATGCTTGCTAATTGTTTTGAGATATGAAGATGGTGATATTAAAGTTGTGCTAGTTGATAGTTGTGAATTTGAGAAATACTTGTGTTAAAGTTTGTGATTCCCGTAGCATGCACGTATGGTGAACTGTTATGTGATGAAGTCGAAGCATGATTTATTTTTTGATTGTCTTCCTTATGAGTGGCGGTCGGGGACGAGCGATGGTCTTTTCCTACCAATCTATCCCCCTAGGAGCATGCGCGTAATACTTTGCTTTGATAACTTGTAGATTTTTGCAATAAGTATATGAGTTCTTTATGACTAATGTTGAGTCCACGGATTATATGCACTTTTCTTCCTTCCACCATTGCTAGCCTCTCTAATACCGCACACCTTTCGCCGGTATCATACACCCACCATATACCTTCCTCAAAACAGCCACCATACCTACCTATTATGGCATTCCCATAGCCATTCTGAGATATATTACCATGCAACTTTCCACCGTTCCATTTATTATGACACACTCCATCATTGTCATATTGCTTAGCATGATCATGTACTTGACATCTTATTTGTGGCAAAGCCACCATTCATAACTCTTTCATACATGTCACTCTTGATTCATTGCATATCCTGGTATACCGCCAGATGCATTCATATAGAGTCATATTTTGTTCTAAGTATCGAGTTGTAATTGTTGAGTTGTAAGAAAATAAAAGTGTGATGATCATCATTATTAGAGCATTGTCCCAGTGAGGAAAGGATGATGGAGACTATGATTCCCACACAAGTCGGGATGAGACTCTGGACGAAAAAAAAGAAAAAGAAAAGAGGCCATAAAAAAAGAGAAAAGGCCCAAAAAATGAGAGAAAAAGAGAGAAGGGACAATGTTACTATCATTTACCACACTTGTGCTTCAAAGTAGCACCATGATATTCATGATAGAGAGTCTCTCATTTCGTCACTTTCATATACTAGTGGGAATTTTTCATTATAGAACGTGGCTTGTATATTCCAATGATGGGCTTCCTCAATATACCCTAGGTCTTCATGAGCAAGCAAGTTATATGCACACCCATTTAGCTTCTTTTGTTGAGCTTTCATATACTTATAGCTCTAGTGCATCTGTTGCATGGCAATCCCTACTCACTCACATTGATATCTATTGATGGGCATTTCCATAGCCCGTTGATATGCCTAGTTGATGTGAGACTATCTTCTCCCTTTTTGTCTTCTCCACAACCACCATTCTATTCCACATATAGTGCTATATCCATGGCTCACGCTCATGTATTGCGTGAAGATTTAAAAAGTTTGAGAATGTCAAAAGTATGAAACAATTGCTTGGCTTGTCATCGGGGTTGTGCATGATTTAAATATTTTGTGTGGTGAAGATAGAGCATAGCCAGACTATATGATTTTGTAGGCATAACTTTCTTTGGCCATGTTATTTTGAGAAGACATGATTGCATTCTTAGTATGCTTGAAGTATTATTATTTTTATGTCAATATTAAACTTTTATCTTGAATCTTTCGGATCTGAATATTCATACTACAATTAAGAAGAGTTACATTAAAATTATGCCAAGTAGCACTCCACATCAAAAATTATCTTTTTTATGATTTACCTACTCGAGGACGAGCAGGAATTAAGCTTGGGGATGCTTGATACGTCTCCAACGTATCTATAATTTTTGATTGCTCCATGCTACATTATCTACTGTTTTGGACATTATTGGGCTTTATTTTCCAATTTTATATTATTTTTGGGACTAACCTATTAACCGGAGGCCCAGCCCAGAATAGTTTTTTTGCCTATTTTAGGGTTTCGAAGAAAAGGAATATCAAACGGAGTCCAAACGGAATGAAACCTTCGGGAACGTGATTTTCTCACCGAACATGATCCAGGAGACTTGGACCCTACGTCAAGAAATAAAGGAGGAGGCAACGAGGTAGGGGGCGCGCCTACCCCCCCCCACCCCCCGGCATGCCCTCCACCCTCGTGGGCCCCCTGTTGTTCCACCAACATACTTCTTCCTCCTATATATACCTACGTACCCCCAAACGACCAGATACAGAGCCAAAAACCTAATTCCACCGCCGCAGCTTTCTATATCCACGAGATTCCATCTTGGGGCCTATTCTGGAGCTCCGTCAGAGGGGGCATCCATCACGGAGGGCTTCTACATCAACACCATAGCCTCTCCGATGAAGTGTGAGTAGTTTACCTCAGACCTTCGGGTCCATAGTTATTAGCTAGATGGCTTCTTCTCTCTTTTTGGATCTCAATACAATGTTCTCCCCCTCTCTTGTGGAGATCAATTCGATGTAATCTTCTTTTTGCGGTGTGTTTGTTGAGACCGATGAATTGTGGGTTTATGATCAAGATTATCTATGAGCAATATTATAATCTTCTCTGAATTCTTTTATGTATGACTGGTTATCTTTGCAAGTCTCTTTGAATTATCAGTTTGGTTTGGCCTACTAGATTGATCTTTCTTGCAATGGGAGAAGTGCTTAGCTTTGGGTTCAATCTTGCGGTGTCCTTTCCAAGTGACAGTAGGGGTAGCAAGGCACGTATTGTATTATTGCCATCGAGGATAACAAGATGGGGTTTTTATCATATTGCATGAATTTATCCCTCTACATCATGTCATCTTGCTTAAGGCGTTACTCTATTTTCATGAACTTAATACTCTAGATGCATGTTGGATAGCGGTCGATGAGTGGAGTAATAGTAGTAGATGCAGGTAGGAGTCGGTCTACTTGTCTCAGACGTGATGCCTATATACATGATCATACCTAGATATTCTCATAACTATGCCCAATTCTATCAATTGCTCAACAGTAATTCATTCACCCACCGTAAAATACTTATGCTCTTGAGAGAAGCCACTAGTGAAACCTATGGCCCCGGGGTCTATCTTCATCATATTAATCTTCCAATACTTAGTTATTTCCTTTGCTTTTTTACTTTGCATCTTTATCACCAAAATATTATCTTATCATATCTATCAGATCTCACTCTCGTAAGTGACCGTGTAGGGATTGACAACCCCTTATCGCGTTGGTTGCGAGGATTTATTTGTTTGTGTAGGTACGAGGGACTCATGCATGGCCTCCTACTAGATTGATACATTGGTTCTCAAAAACTGAGGGAAATACTTATGCTACTTTGCTACACCAGCCTTTCCTCTTCAAGGGAAAACCAACGCAAGTGCTCAAGAGGTAGCAACGGGCGGGGTCTCGAACGCCTACTCGCGCATACGTACGGCTAACGCTCGTGTACATGGCTGGGTCGGAACGGAGAAACAGCATCGTCGTTGTGTTGATGGGGAGCCAACCAGCTAGGTCGGAACGGAATGCGTCGTCGTGTTCATCGGGAGGGCTTGGAAGGAACAGCCGATGGAAACGAGGCCTGGCATACCGCATAACGGAGGAAACGGCCTTGTGTTGGACCGGCCACGTTCGAAACGGGATCCTGTTCATTGGGAGGGGTCTGGTGTACCGCAAAACGGAGGAAACGGACCTCCTACGGTCGAAACGGGGGTCCTGTTGATCGGGAGGGATGTGGCTTACCGCAAAATGAAGGAAATGGACTTGTGTTGGAGCTCTACGGTCGAAACGGGGGTCCTGTTCATCGGGAGGGGTGTGGCGTACCGCAAAACGGGATTCCACAGGATATTGTTCATCTCCACCGTCGACCTCCTCCAGCCTCCACGGGCTACTGTTCATCCACTGTCGACCTCCTCCAGCCTCCACCTGCGACTATTCATCCACGGACTCCTGTTCATCCAGCCTCCACCGGCTACTGTTCAACTAGCCCTCTCCATGGGCTCCTATTCAACCACCCCTCCACGGGCTACTGTTCATCTAGCCCTCCATCATATACTATTCATCCTGCCCTCCACGGAGTGGTCCTGTTCATCCAGCCCTCCACGGGGTCCTGTTCATCCAGCCTCAACCGGCTCGATCGATCGGGGTCCTGTTCATGCAGAGGCAACACCACGGGGTCCTGTTCATCAACCCCCACCAGGAACTATTCATCCAAACCCCCCAGCAACGCTCACTGTTTATCCAGAGGCAGCATCGATCGGCTTCAGTTAGCAGCAGTAGCGAAGGAATCGCTCGATCGGGTTCAGTTAACAGCCATCGATCAATTGCTTGGGTTCAGTAATGCGTAGCCTGCAGTGCAATCGCTCGGGTTCAGTTAGAGCCCAACGCCTCGCTCGAGTTCAGTTAGAGCCCAACGCCTCGCACCCACGCGCGTGCGTGTACGAGAGGAACATGCATCCCTCGGCCCCGACCACCAACCATAACCGGGAACACCCAGATATTTTCCTCGCCCTCGCTTCTACCACGGTTTTTCCGTCATGGACGGCCCAAAGAATGTCATGCAACTGCGTCTCCGGCCCGCCCAGGACGAAAAGCCCATTTTCTGTCATGATTTTTTGTCATAGAAGTAGGACCCCACTACATCTATGATGGTACTGTGTTTTGTCACAATTATTGTCATAGAAGTGTCATAAGTATGACAGAAAAAAATTGTTCGGCCCAAAATGTCATGGATGTGTCTTTTTATTGTAGTGGACTTTCATACCTGAACGTCAAGACAACCAACTGATCTCACTGTGAGGTCCTACTCACCCGCCTCACACTTCTCTAATCGTTCGTACCCATGTATCCATGTGATACCCCGAAGAGATATGTGTCGTGACGGTGCTACACTTGGGAGAACACTAACTAGTTGATATTTTAAGTGAGAGATCACCCTAATAAAAAGCGACTACTGCACAATCAAAATGGGTGCACCAAAGGGATAAACATCTCGGGCAATTCATAATAGCATGATATGGTACAACCCTTTCTGATGGAGAAGTCTTGTATTTCTTCGTCTTTGACATTCGTGTCAGTGTTCACCTTCGCGAAGATTGCCACCACCTTGTCGATGTACTAGATAATATTGCTATCTCTATAGCTAATAAAATAAGTGTATTACTTAAGGTTGACAAGCAGGTCATTAAAGTGACAATCATATGGCTCCGGCCATCATACCGAATCATGACACACAGGTCATGTTAATCCATTTACATCATATAGTCATCTCATACATAATCAAATTGTTATGAGCACTGCTATACCACATAACATGCACAGCAAACGCTCCTATAAAACCAAGTTAGACGCCTCTAATTGGTTCATGCACAAACTTGTTTTCGTGGCTTCTAAGGTTTTGAAACAAACCGAAACTACCAACGTCCATCATCAAGTATGATAATTCCAGTCGCTAGATTAACTTTGCGGGGTGTATGAAACATGAGATAATAAAATCTCGAGCCCCATACTGAACATCATCATACGCATGACCCCCGTGCAGATCATATCCGCATTGCCCTTTCGTTTGCAAAACATCCATCTTTCTTTAACTATGGTGGAACCCAAAGAACTGTTAGCACTTCATTGATCTGTCAATCAGCATACTCAGGAGCAGCATGAAAGGATCGTCGATTGCCAGAACTTTGTGATATTCCACCATGCCATCAAGATCGGGATTATGCAAATAAAAGGGAAGCAACAGGAACATCGGGTAACAGATTTCATCTGCTACCCGCACAAATAATTTTCAGTAATATAACTCATCTACTACCTAATTATATTGGGCAACACCCATACATCTCTATGTATTCTAGATCGCAACCTGCATCTACGCATAGCACGGCTCATGATGCCACTATAGGGTAACGCACCAGAAAACAGAAAAAAATTCTGACCTACACACCAGCATAGGACCACTATGGAGACTGCATACAAGGTTTGATCTTTTCGTTACCGACTCATAGTGCAACAGAAGTAGAGTCGATGACGATCGGTGGTGCAGATCCCCGCAGCTAGGATTTACAACCTCCCAACCTCGAGATGTATACCCTCATCTGCCCCTCGGACAGCCCTCTGGGAGGCGGTCGGACAGTCCCCTGGACGGTGTCGCGGACAGCCCTTCGGGAGGACCTTCAAAACTCGGACGGTCACTCAGACAACCCTGAGGGAGGACCTTCGAAACTCGGACGGTCACACGGACAGCTCTTCGGGAGGCACTCTCAAACTAAGACCGAAACTACGATCTCTCTATAGAGTTGCACACATACGGTGTCATCTATCCGGCAGGGCTTCACCGTCCAGAACTAGTTCCCACCGAAACCCAGACAACCTTTCGGCTCTACAAAACTATTTTGCAGGGAGGTAGGGAGAAGCCAGATCATTGCAATGGCCCTTCTATGTGAGAAAGAGTGTGTCTTTAGGCATCCCCCTCCACCCCTATTTATAGGCCAAGCCCAAGGGTGGCTTCTCCAAGAAGCCAAGGGGAAAATACCAAAAGGCCCTCAAGGTGGCTTCTCCAAGAAGCCAAGCAAAAAGCACTTTCACTATTCATGACGACATTTTTCAGCGTCCGATCGAACCGAAAATATTTATGTGGGCCTAGAACATTTCCAGTACCCACTAAAATAATTTCCGACATGTTCCGGAACAATTCCGAATTAGTGATTTTCATCTGCGAAAAGCAAACAAGAATGTGTTTCCACTATTCATGAAGACAATTTTTCACGTCCATTAAATCATAAATTATTTCTGTGGGTCTTAGAATAATTCCAGTACCCACTAAAATGATTTTGGATTCGTTCCGAAACAATTTCAGATTAGTGAATTTCATCTGCGAAAAGCAACCAAAACGGTACTGGCAGCTCCGGAACATTCCCAGTTTTTATCGCAAAAAATTCCCAGAAGTTTCCAGAATAATTCTGGAACCCTCCAAGAATTATCAGGCGTGTCCCGAAACCAATTTGACTTAATGGTATACCCCGAAATAATTTTTTGGTTTTACGAAACTATTTCACTATTCTCTCTCTGGAACTCTTCTGTTGTCTCAAAAACTTTTTTGGCGAATTTCTCTCAGACTCCCTGTCTAATATTCAACAGATATATGACCCTTAAGCGTGTGACCCTATAGGTTTGGTGAAGTATAGACATGACCAGAACCCTTTCCGATCAATGATCAACATCAGAGCCGTGGACGCCCATATTGACCCCTATACCCACACGAATGAATATTCAAGTGAACCTCCAGTTGTCGTGTGCTATTCCTGTTGCTTCGCGATATGTTACAAATACTCGAGGTGAGATTTACTTGCATCCCCATGGATCAACAACTTGTCCATTATGCTAGTTACCTCATTACCGGTTTTGTTCTCTTTTCTCTTTTCCATGTTCCGACATCCCTGTGATCAAATCACACTGTGTCTGGCCAGACGATGATGGATACCGTAACACCGAGAGGGCCCGAGAATATCTCTCCATCGCCGGAGGAGAAATCCCGATCTTGAGCTATCAAGTTACTTGACATACTTTTCCATGAACCCGTAAGCCCCATAATAGCCACCCATTTACGGATGATGTTTAACAAACCCCAAACTTCATGAAGCAAGTATGAAGGAACTCGATACTTGAAGGAAATATGCCCTAGAGGCAATAATAAAGTTATTATTTATTTCCTTATTTCATGATAAATGTTTATTATTCATGCTAGAGTTGTATTAACCGGAAACATAATACATGTGTGAGTACATAGACAAACATAGTGTCACTAGTATGCCTCTACTTGACTAGCTCATTGATCAAAGATGGTTAAGTTTCCTGACCATAGACATGACTTGTTATCTGATCAATGGGATCACATCATTAGGAGAATGATGTGATTGACTTGACCCATTCCGTTAGCTTAGCACTTGATCGTTTGTTTACTGCTATTGCTTTCTTCATGACTTATACATGTTCTTATGACTATGAGATTATGCAACTCCTGAATACCGGAGGAACACTTTGTGTGCTACCAAACGTCACAACGTAACTGGGTGATTATAAAGGTGCTCTACAGGTGTCTCCGATGGTACTTGTTGACTTGGCATAGATCAAGATTAGGATTTGTCACTCCGATTGTCGGAGAGGTATCTCTGGGCCCTCTCGGTAATACACATCACTATAAGCCTTGCAAGCATGATAGCTAATGAGTTAGTTACGAGATGATGTATTACAGAACGAGTAAAGAGACTTGCCGGTAACGAGATTGAACTAGGTATTGGATACCGACGATCAAATCTCGAGCAAGTAACATACTAGTGACAAAGAGAACAACGTATAGTGTTGTGCGGTTTGACCGATAAAGATCTTCGTAGAATATGTAGGAACCAATATGAGCATCCAGGTTCCGCTATTGGTTATTGACTGGAGACGTGTCTCGGTCATGTCTACATAGTTCTCGAACCCGTAGGGTCCGCACACTTAAATTTCTGTGATGATCGGTTTTATGAGTTTATATGTTTTGATGTATGGAAGGTAGTTTGGAGTCCCGAATGTGATCATGGACATGACGAGGAGTCTCAAAATGGTCGAGACATAAAGATTGATATATTGGAAGCCTACATTTGGACATTGGAATAGTTCTGAGTGAAATCAGGATTTTACCGGAGTACCGGAGGGGTTACGGGAACCTCCTGGGGGCTAATGGACCTTGTTGGGCCATAAGGGAAAGAGGGAGGGGCCGGCCTAGGGCAGGCACCGTGCCCCCTTCCCCCTGTCCGAATTGGACTAGGAGAAGGGGGGGCGGCGCCCCCCTTTCCTTCTCTTTCTCTCCCTGCCTTTCCCCCTCCTAGTAGGAGTAGGAAAGGGAGGAATCCTACTCCTACTAGGAGGAGGATTCCTCCTCCTTGGCGCGCCAACAAGGATCGGCCGGCCTCCCCCTTGCTCCTTTATATACAGGGGCAGGGGGCACCTCGAGACACACAAGTTGATCACAAAGATCTCTCCCAGCCGTGTGCGGTGCCCCCGTCCACCATAATCCACCTCGGTCATACTGTAGCGGTGTTTAGGCGAAGTGATAACCCACAAGTATAGGGGATCGCAACAGTTTTCGAGGGTAGAGTATTCAACCCAAATTTATTGATTCGACACAAGGGGAGCCAAAGAATATTCTCAAGTATTAGCAGCTGAGTTGTCAATTCAACCACACCTGGAAACTTAATATCTACAGCAAAGTGTTTAGTAGCAAAGTAATATGATAGTGGTGATAACGGTAGCAAAAGGTAACAGTAGTAAAAGCAATGTTTTTGGTATTTTGTAGTGATGATAGAAATAGCAACGGAAAAGTAAATAAGCGAAGCACAATATATGGAAAGCTCGTAGGCAATGGATCAGTGATGGAGAATTATGCCGGATGCGGTTCATCATGTAACAGTCACAACCTAGGGTGACACAGAACTAGCTCCAGTTCATTGATATAATGTAGGCATGTATTCCGAATATAGTCATACGTGCTTATGGAAAAGAACTTGCATGACATCTTTTGTCCTACCCTCCCGTGGCAGCGGGGTCCTTACGGAAACTAAGGGATATTAAGGCCTCCTTTTAATAGAGAACCAGAACAAAGCATTAACACATAGTGAATACATGAACTCCTCAAACTATGGTCATCACCGGTAAGTATCCCGATTATTGTCACTTCGGGGTTAACGGATCATAACACATAATAGGTGACTATAGACTTGCAAGATAGGATCAAGAACACTCATATATTGATGAAAACATAATAGGTTCAGATCTAAAATCATGGCACTTGGGCCCTAGTGACAAGCATTAAGCATAGCCAAGTCATAGCAACATCAATCTCAGAACATAGTGGACACTAAGGATCAAACCCCAACAAAACTAACTCGATTACATGATAGATCCCATCCAACCCATCACCGTCCAGCAAGCCTACGATGGAATTACTCACGCACGGCGGTGAGCATCATGAAATTGGTGATGGAGGATGGTTGATGATGACGATGGTGATGGATTCCCCTCTCCGGAGCCCTGAACGGACTCTAGATCAGCCCTCCCGAGAGGTTTTAGGGCTTGGCGGCGGCTCCGTATCGTAAAACGCGATGATTTCTTCTCTCTGATTTTTTTCTCCCTGAAACTCAATATATGGAGGTGGAGTTGGAGTCGGAGAGGCAACAGGGGGCCCACGAGGTAGGGGGGGCGCCCCCACCCTGGCCTTCATCTTTGGCAGGTATTTTTCTTTTTCTGAAAAGTGTCTCCGTGAAGTTTCAGGTCATTTCGAGAATGTTTGCTCCTGCACATAAATAACACCATGGTAGTTCTGCTGAAAACAACGTCAGTCCGGGTTAGTTCCATTCAAATCATGCAATTTAGAGTCCAAAACAAGGGCAAAAGTGTTTGGAAAAGTAGATACTTTGGAGACGTATTAACTCCCCCAAGCTTAAACCTTTTCTTGTCCTCAAGCAATTCAGTTGACAAACTGAAAGTGATAAAGAAAAACTTTTACAAACTCTATTTGCTCTTGTTGTTGTAAATATGTAAAGCCAACATTCAAGTTTTCAGCAAAGATTATAACTAACCACATTTGCAATAATGCATAGGTCTCAAGTTTACTCATATCAATAGCATAATCAACTAGCAAGCCATAATAATAAAACTCAGATGACAACACTTTCTCAAAACAATCATAATATGATATAACAAGGTGGTATCTCGCTAGCCCTTTCTGAGACCGCAAAACATAAATGCAGAGCACCTTTAAAGACCAAGGACTGACTAGACATTGTAATTCATGGTAAAAGAGATCCAGTCAAGTCATACTCAATGTAATCTAACAATAATGAATGCAAATGACAGTAGTGCTCTCCAACTGGTGCTTTTTAATAAGAGGATGATGACTCAACATAAAAGTAAATAGATAGGCCCTTCGCAGAGGGAAGCAGGGATTTATAGAGGTGCCAGAGCTCGGTTTTGAAACAGAGGTGAATAATATTTTGAGCGGTATACTTTCATTGTCAACATAACAACCAAGAGATGGTGATATCTTCCATGCTACAGACATTATAGGCGGTTCCCAAACAGAATGGTAAAGTTTATGCTCCCCATTCCACCACAAGCATCAATCCATGGCTTGCTCGAAACAACGAGTGCCTCCAACTAACAAGAGTCCCAGGGGGAGTTTTGTTTGCAATTATTTTGACTTAGTTTGCATAAAGCATGGGACTGGGCATCCCGGTGACCAGCCATTTATCTCGTGAGTGAAGAGCGGAGTCCACTCCTCTTCAGAATAACCCGCCTAACATGGAATATACAGACAGCCCTAGTTGATACAGGAGCTATTCGAGCATACAAAACGGGATATTTATTTGAAGGTTTAGTGTTTGGCACATACAAATTTACTTGGAACGGCAGGTAGATACCGTATATAGGTAGGTATAGTGGACTCATGTGGAATAACTTTGGGGTTTAAGGAGTTTGGATGCACAAGCAGTATTCCCTCTTAGTACATGTGAAGGCTAGCAAAAGACTGGGAAGCGACCAGCTAGAGAGCGACAACGGTCATGAACATGCATTAAAATTAATCAACACTGAATGCAAGCATGAGTAGGATACAATCCACCATGAACATAAATATCGTGAAGGCTATGTTGATTTTGTTTCAACTACATGCGTGAACATGCACCAAGTCAAGTCACTTAAATCATTCAGAGGAGGATACCACCCTATCATACCACATCATAACCATCTCAATAGCATGTTGGCACACAAGGTAAACCATTATAACTCATAGCTAATCAAGCATGGCACAAGAAACTATGATCTCTAGTTGTCATTGCAAACATGTTTATTCAGAATAGGCTGAATCAGGAACGATGAAATGATCACATTTACAAAACCAAAAGAGGTCGAGTTCATACCAGCTTTTCTCATCTCAGCAAGTCCATCATATATCATCGTAATTGCCCTTCACTTGCATGACCGAACGATGTGAATAATAATAGTGCATGTGCATTGGACTAAGCTGGAATCTGCAAGCATTCCATAAACAGGAGAAGACAAGGCAATATGGGCTCTTTTGTCAGATCAACAATAATGCATATAAGAGCCACCTCAACAATTTAATTATGGTCTTCTCCTATCGACCCCCAAAGAAAAGAAAAGAAATAAAACTATTTACACGGGAAAGCTCCCAACAAGCAAAAGAAGAACAGGAAATCTTTTTGGGTTTTATTTTTAATTACTACTACAAGCATGGAAAGTAAACTAATTAAAAGCTACAACTAAATTTTTTGGTTTTTCTTAAGGTTTATTAAACACACAAGAAGAAAGCATAAAAAGGAAAATAAACTAGCATGGATGATACAGTGAAAAAGTATGAGCACCGACATCTAGCAATGAGTGTGTGAGCATAAATGTAATGTCGTTGAGAAAAACGTACTCCCCCAAGCTTAGGCTTTTGGCCTAAGTTGGTCTATGGCCACGGCAGGCCTAGCGGATATCCATAATAATAGTTGTTGGGGTCGTACTGTGATGCAGCAGCTATCGCCTGCTGAGCTGCAGTGTGGCGACGAGCGGCCTCCTCTCTCCTCTCGTACTCATCTGCCTCCTCTCTGGTAATAGTATATCCTCCTCTTGCCTGATAATCAAAGAAAGCAAGATCAGGGAGAGTAATACGGACAGCACGGCGTCTGTCAAAGATTAGTCGATACTGGAGAGGTGATTCGTTCCTCTCGACAAACTGGTGGTGAACCATAGCATTAAAATCTAGATAGGAAGGAGGTAATTCAATATCATCTTCGCGCACATCTATACCAAGAAAATTATCTACGCGGGTTGCATAAATTCCACCAAAGAAATCTCCATTGCGTCTATTAAGATGCAATCTACGTGCAACAATGGCTCCCAAATTATATGATTTGTCTCCTAACATAGCACTCCTAAGAATACTAAGATCGGGGACACACATGTGACATGCCTCATCTTTACCATTGATGCATCTACCTATGAAGAGAGCAAAATAATGTATAGCAGGAAAGTGAATGCTCCCTATGGTAGCTTGTGTAATATCGCTAGATTCTCGCACAGTTATATTAGCAAAAAAATCTCTAAATTCAGATTTGCGAGGATCCCTTATACTACCCCATTGTGGAAGTTTGCAAGCAGTGGTAAAATCCTCTAAGTCCATGGTATAAGATTTATCATAAAGATCAAACGGGACAGTTGGAGAATTACGTGAAGTTGAAAATTCAAACCTCCTCACAAAGGAGCTAGTGAGATTATGATACTGACTGCACTTCTCTTCCTTGAAGCTCACGAGATCAGCGCTACGCAAATATGCATTGAATTCTTCTTTTATTCCCGCTCGATCCATAAAATTTTCAGAGGGCCACTCACAAGGACGCACTGGAGCGTCTCTTGGTGGCTCTTCGTCAGCATCACGCATTGCAAGCCTGGGTCCTTGCTTCCTTGAAGAACCACCTTGGAACATTTTCCTAAGCATTTTTCTTCCTCTGAAAAATTCTGAAAATTTTTAGTAACTTCAAAATAAAAGTAAACCAAACTCAATAATATTGATAGCAACTACTCCTAAAAGTGCCTAGGGCCTATATCATGCATCAAAACTACTTTTGATCATATAAATTTGACATGCAAGCTCAAGAACAGGGTCACCTAAGCAGCAAAAATTTGCAATGAATAAAGCACTAGAACAAAAACTAATTGGACCAATGGAGGAATCACATACCAAGGAACAATCTCCCCAAGCACTTTTGTGAGAGGTGCTTTGAGCAAGGAGATCGAAAATGGCAGCAAGATGAGCTAGAACTCGTGCTTGAGCTGGTTATTCGTGTTTGTGGGAGGAAGATGAATTGTGTGGGTGCAAGAATAAGTGGAGGAGGGCCACCGTGGGCCCACGAGGCAGGGGGCGCGCCCTCCACCCTCGTGGCAAGGTGGTTGGCCCCCCTGGTGTGTTCTTTGTTCCATAAATCCTCAAATATTCTAGAAAAAATCATATTTAAATTTTAGGGCATTTGGCAAACTTTTATTTTCGAGGTATTTTTATATTGCATGGATAATCAGATAACAGACAGAAAAATATTTATTTTATTTTATTTAATATAAATAACAGAAAGTAAAAGTGGGGTACAGAAGGTTGTGCCTTCTAGTTTCATCCATCTCATGATCATCAAAAGGAATCCACTAACAAGGTTGATCAAGTCTTGTTAACAAACTCATTTCGAATAACATGGAACCGGAGAAATTTCGAATAATACTATGTTACCTCAACGGGGATATGCACCTCCCCAATAATAAGAATATCATATTTCTTCTTGACAGTAGGAAGAGGAAATTCAAAACCTCCAAATATAATCGATGGAATTTTTCCAATAGAGTTGATACTATGAACTTGAGGTTGTTTCCTTGAAAAGTGTACCGTGTGCTCATTATCATTAACATGAAAAGTGACATTGCCTTTAGTGCAATCAATAACAGCCCCTGCAGTATTCAAAAAGGGTCTTCCAAGAATAATAGACATACTATCATCCTCGGAAATATCAAGAATAACAAAGTCCATTAAAATAGTAACATTTGCAACTACAATAGGCACATCCTCACAAATACCGATAGGTATAGCAGTTGATTTATCAGCCATTTGCAAAGATATTTCAGTAGGTGTCAACTTATTCAAGTCGAGTCTACGATATAAAGAGAGAGGCATAACACTAACACCGGCTCCAAGATCACATAAAGCAGTTTTAACATAATTTCTTTTAATAGAGCATGGTATAGTGGGTACTCCTCGATCTCCAAGTTTCTTTGGTATTCCACCCTTAAAAGTGTAATTAGCAAGCATGGTGGAAATTTCAGCTTCCGGTATCTTTCTTTTATTTGTAATAATATCTTTCATGTACTTAGCATAAGGATTTGTTTTGAGCATATCAGTTAATCGCATACGCAAAAAGATAGGTCTAATCATTTCAGCAAAGCGCTCAAAATCCTCATCATCCTTTTTCTTGGATGGTTTGGGAGGAAAGGGCATGGGTTTCTGAACCCAAGGCTCTCTTTCTTTACCATGTTTCCTAGCAACAAAGTCTTTCTTATCATAATGTTGATTCTTTGATTGTGGGTTATCAAGATCAACAGCAGGTTCAATTTCTATGTCATTATCATTACTAGGTTGAGCATCATCATGAACATTATTATTAACATTATCATTAGTTTCAGTTTCATTACCAGGTTATGTTTCAGCATCAGAAATAGAAACATCATTTGGATTCTTAGGTGTTTCAACAATAGGATCACTAGAAGCATGCAAAATCCTATCATTTTTCTTTTTCTTCTTTTTAGAAGAACTAGGTGCATCTAAATTATTTCTCTGAGAATCTTTCTCAATTACCTTAGGATGGCCTTTAGGATACAAAGGTTCCTGAGTCATTCTACCACCTCTAGTCATAACTCTAACAACATTATCATTATTCTTATTATTCAATTCATTGAGCAAATCATTTTGAGCTTTAAGTACTTGTTCTACTTGAGTGGTAACCATAGAAGCATGTTTACTAATAATTTTAAGTTCACCTTTGACATTAGCCATATAATCACCCAAGTTTCCAAGCATATTTGAATTGTATTTTAATTGTCTACCAAAATAAGCATTAAAGTCTTCTTGCTTAGCCATAAATTTATCAAACTCATCTAAGCATGGGCTAGCAAACTTAGTAAATGGGATTACAGCTTTATCATATCTATATAGAGAATTTACCTTTACAACCTGTGTCGGGTTATCAAGACCATGAGTTTCTTCAATAGGAGAAGGATTTGGATTATATGTTTCTTCAATAGGCGGTAAATTAAGACCATGTATTTCTTCAATAGGAGGTAAATTCTTAACATCTTCAGCTTTAATACCTTTTTCTTTCATAGATTTCTTTGCCTCTTGCATATCTTCAGGACTGAGAAATAGAATACCTCTCTTCTTCGGAGTTGGTTTAGGAATAGGCTCAGGAATTGGCTCCGGTGGTGTCCAATTATTTTCATTTTCCAACATATTATTCAATAGAACTTCAGCTTCATCCGGTGTTCTTTCCCTAAAAACAGAACCAGCACAACTATCCAGGTAATCTCTGGAGGCATCGGTTAGTCCATTATAAAAGATATCAAGTATTTCATTTTTCTTAAGAGGATGATCAGGCAAAGCATTAAGTAATTGGAGAAGCCTCCCCCAAGCTTGTGGGAGACTCTCTTCTTTAATTTGCACAAAATTATATATATATATATCCCTTAAAGCAGCTTGTTTCATATGAGCAGGGAAATATTTAGCAGAGAATTAATAAATCATGTCCTGGGGACTACGCACACAACCAGGATCAAGAGAATTAAAACATATCTTAGCACCACCCTTTAATGAGAACAGAAATATTTTAAGGATGTAAAAGTAGCGAGTTTTCTCACCTTTAGTGAACAAGGTGGCTATATCATTCAGTTTAGTAAGATGTGCCACAACAGTTTCAGATTCATAACCATGAAAAGGATCAGATTCAACCAAAGTAATTATATCAGAATCAATAGAGAATTCATAATCCTTATCAGTAACAAAGATAGGTGAAGTAGCAAAAGCAGGGTCAGGTTTCATTCTAGCATTTAGAGATTGCTTACTCCATTTAGCTAATAATCTTTTAAGTTCAGTTCTATTTCTGCAAGCTAAAATGGTAAAGAAGCATCTTGATCAA
This sequence comes from Triticum dicoccoides, assembly GCF_002162155.2. NCBI lineage: Eukaryota > Viridiplantae > Streptophyta > Magnoliopsida > Poales > Poaceae > Triticum > Triticum dicoccoides. The sequence continues at coordinate 552,323,475 of NC_041390.1, forward strand.
ATACATAACCCTTAGGAATAGCAAGTGGTTCTTCATCATCACTTTCATCAGTATCATCAGATTCAATATTTTCAATTTCTCTAACCCTAGCAAGTTGTTCATCAAGAAAAGCACTAAGTGACACGGTAGTATCAGGCATAGAGGTAGTTTCATCATAAGTATCATGCATAGCAGAAGTGGCATCATCAATAACATGTGACATATCATAACGAATAGTAGTAGCAGGTGTAGGTGTCGCAAGCTTACTCAAAACAGAAGGTGAATCAAGTGCAGAGCTATATGGCAGTTCCTTACCTCCCCTCGTAGTTGAGGGATAAATCTTGCTTCTTGGATCTTTCAAGTTCTTCATAATGATAAGCAGATATATATATCCCAAGTGACTCAAAGAATAGAGCTATGCTCCCCAGCAACGGCGCCAGAAAATGGTCTTGATAACACACAAGTATAGGGGATCGCAACAGTTTTCGAGGGTAGAGTATTCAACCCAAATTTATTGATTCAACACAAGGGGAGCCAAAGAATATTCTCAAGTATTAGCAGCTGAGTTGTCAATTCAACCACACCTGGAAACTTAATATCTGCAGCAAAGTGTTTAGTAGAAAAGTAATATGATATTGGTGATAACGGTAGCAAAAGGTAACAGTAGTAAAAGCAATGTTTTTGGTATTGTGTAGTGATGATAGCAATAGCAACGGAGAAGTAAATAAGCGAAGCACAATATATGGAAAGCTCGTAGGCAATGGATCAGTGATGGAGAATTATGCCAGATGCGGTTCATCATGTAACAGTCATAACCTAGGGTGACACAGAACTAGCTCCAGTTCATTGATATAATGTAGGCATGTATTCCGAATATAGTCATACGTGCTTATGGAAAAGAACTTGCATGACATCTTTTGTCCTACCCTCCCATGGCAGCGGGGTCCTTATGGAAACTAAGGGATATTAAGGCCTCCTTTTAATAGAGAACTGGAACAAAGCATTAACACATAGTGAATACATGAACTCCTCAAACTACGGTCATCACCGGTAAGTATCCCGATTATTGTCACTTCGGGGTTAACGGATCATAACACATAATTGGTGACTATAGACTTGCAAGATAGGATCAAGAACACTCATATATTGATAAAAACATAATAGGTTCAGATCTGAAATCATGGCACTCGGGCCCTAGTGACAAGCATTAAGCATAGCAAAGTCATAGCAACATCAATCTCAGAACATAGTGGACACTAGGGATCAAACCCTAATAAAACTAACTCGATTACATGATAGATCCCATCCAACCCATCACCGTCCAGCAAGCCTACGATGGAATTACTCATGCACGGCGGTGAGCATCATGAAATTGGTGATGGAGGATGGTTGATGATGACGATGGCAACGGATTCCCCTCTCCGGAGCACCGAACGGACTCCAGATCAGCCCTCCCGAGAGGTTTTAGGGTTTGGCGGCGGCTCCGTATCGTAAAACGCGATGATTTCTTCTCTCTGATTTTTTCTTCCCGAGACTCAATATATGGAGGTGGAGTTGGAGTCGGAGAGGCAACAGGGGGGCCACGAGGTAGGGGGCGCGCCCCCACCCTCATGGCAAGGTGGTGGGCCCCCTGGCCTTCATCTTTGGCAGGTATTTTTCTTATTTTCTGAAAAGTTTCTCCGTGAAGTTTCAGGTCATTCCGAGAATGTTTGCTCCTGCACATAAATAACACCATGGTAGTTCTGCTGAAAACAGCGTCAGTCCGGGTTAGTTCCATTCAAATCATGCAAGTTAGAGTCCAAAACAAGGGCCAAAGTTTTTGGAAAAGTAGATATGTTGGAGACGTATCACGAAGCCCTGCCGCGGTAGCTTCATCAACATCGTCACCACGCCGTCGTGCTGACGAAACTCTTCCCTGAGCTCTACTAGATCGTGAGTTCGCGAGACGTCACCGAGCTGAATGTGTGCTGAACGCGGAGGTGCTGTGCGTTCGGTACTGAGGATCGGTCAATCATGAAGACGTACGACTACATCAGTCGCGTTGTCATAACGCTTCCGCTTAATGGTCTACGAGGGTACGTAGATGACTCTCTCCCCTCTCGTTGCTATGCATCACCATGATCCTGCGTGTGCATAGGATTTTTTTTTGAAATTACTATGTTCCCCAACAGTGGCATCCGAGCCAAGTTTTATGCGTAGATGTTATATGCACGAGTAGAACACAAGTGAGTTGTGGGCGATATAAGTCATACTGCTTACCAGCATGTCATACTTTGGTTCGGCGGTATTGTTGGATGAAGCGGCCCGGACCAACATTACGCGTACACTTACGCGAGACTGGTTCTACTGACGTGCTTTGCACACAGGAGGCTGGCGGGTGTCAGTTTCTCCAACTTTAGTTGAACCGAGTGTGGCTACGCCCGGTCCTTGAGAAGGTTAAAACAGCACCAACTGAACGAACTATCGTTGTGGTTTTTGATGCATAGGTAAGAACGGTTCTTGCTCAGCCCATAGCAGCCACGTAAAACTTGCAACAACAAAGTAGAGGACGTCTAACTTGTTTTTGCAGGGCATGTTGTGATGTGATATGGTCAAGAAATGATGCTATATTTATTGTATGAGATGATCATGTTTTGTAGCGGAGTTATCGGCAACTGGCAGGAGCCATATGGTTGTCGCTTTATTGTATGCAATGCAATCGCCCTGTAATTGCTTTACTTTATGACTAAGCGGTAGCAATAGTCATAGAAGCAATAGCTGGCGAGACGACAACGATGCTACGATGGAGATCAAGGTGTCGCGCCGGTGACGATGGTGATCATGACGGTGCTTCGGAGATGGAGATCACAAGCACAAGATAATGATGGCCATATCATATCACTTATATTGATTGCATGTGATGTTTATCCTTTATGCATCTTATTCTGCTTTGTTTGATGGTAGCATTATAAGATGATCTCTCACTAAATTTCAAGATAAAAGTGTTCTCCCTGAGTATGCACCGTTGCCAAAGTTCGTCGTGCTGAGACACCACGTGATGATCGGGTGTGATAAGCTCTACGTCCATCTACAACGGGTGCAAGCCAGTTTTGCACACGCAGAATACTCGGGTTAAACTTGACGAGCCTAGCATATGTAGATATGGCCTCGGAACACTGGGACCGAAAGGTCGAGCGTGAATCATATAGTAGATATGATCAACATAGTGATGTTCACCATTGAAAACCACTCCATTTCACGTGATGATCGGTTATGGTTTAGTTGATATGGATCACGTGATCACTTAGATGATTAGAGGGATGTCTATCTAAGTGGCAGTTCTTAAGTAATATGATTAATTGAACTTAAATTTATCATGAACATAGTACCTGATAGTATTTTGCTTATCTATGTTGTTGTAGATAGATGGCCCGTGTTGTTGCTCCGTTGAATTTTAATGCGTTTCCCTGAGGAAGCAAAGTTGAAAGATGATGGTAGCAATTACACGGACTGGGTCCGTAACTTCAGGATTATCTTCATTGCTGCATAGAAGAATTACGTCCTAGAAGCACCGCTGGGTGCCAGGCGTGCTGCTGACAACGTTAAGAACGTTTGGCAGAGTAAAGCTGAAGACTACTCGATAGTTCAGTGTGCCATGCTTTATGGCTTAGAGCCGGGACTTGAACAACGTTTTGACAATGCACGTGGGAAGTGGTTCCAAAGTCGATGTGATCGCCGTCGGCACGCTACCTCTACATCTACCTTCGGGATTAGTTTTAGACCTAAATAATTGTTATTTGGTGCCAGCGTTAAGCATGAACATTATATCTGGATCTTGTTTGATGCGAGACGGTTATTCATTTAGATTTGAGAATAATGGTTGTTCTATTTATATGAGTAATATCTTTTATGGTCATGCACCCTTAAAGAGTGGTCTATTCTTGTTGAATCTCGATAGTAGTGATACACATATTCATAATGTTGAAGCCAAAAGATGCAGAGTTGATAATGATAGTGCAACTTGTTTGTGGCACTGCCGTTTGGGTCATATTGGTATAAAGCGCATGAAGAAACTCCATACTGATGGACTTTTATGAATCACTTGGTACTTGCGAACCATGCCTTATGGGCAAGATGACTAAAACGTCGTTCTATGGAACTATGGAGTGAGCAACAGATTTGTTGGAAATCATACATACTGATGTATGTGGTCCGATGAATATTGAGGCTCGCGGCGGGTATCGTTATTTTATCACCTTCATAGATGATTTGAGCAGATATAGGTATATCTAATTAATGAAACATAAGTCTGAAACATTTGAAAAGTTCAAAGAATTTTAGAGTGAAGTGGAAAATCATCGTAACAAGAAAATAAAGTTTCTACGATCTGATCGTGGAGGAGAATATTTGAGTTATGAGTTTGGCCTACATTTGAAACAATGCGGAATAGTTTCGCAACTCACGCCACCCGGAACACCACAGCGTAATGGTGTGTCCGAACGTCATAATCGTACTTTACTAGATATGGTGCGATCTATGATGTCTCTTACTGATTTACCGCTATTGTTTTGGGGTTATGCTTTAGAGACGGCTGCATTCACGTTAAATAGGGCACCATCAAAATCTGTTGAGACGACGCCTTATGAACTATGGTTTGGCAAGAAACCAAAGTTGTCGTTTCTTAAAGTTTGGGGATGCGATGCTTATGTGAAAAAGCTTCAACCTGATAAGCTCGAACCCAAATCGAAGAAATGTGTCTTCATAGGATACCCAAAGGAAACTATTGGGTACACCTTCTATCACAGATCCGAAGGCAAGATATTCGTTGCTAAGAATGGATCCTTTCTAGAGAAGGAGTTTCTCTCGAAAGAAGTGAGTGGGAGGAAAGTAGAACTTGATGAGGTAACAGTACCTGCTCCCTTATTGGAAAGTAGTTCATCACAGAAACGGGTTCTTGTGACATCTACACCAATTAGTGAGGAAGCTAATGACGATGATCATGAAACTTCAGATCAAGTTGCTACCGAACCTCGTAGGTCAACCAAAGAAAGATCCGCACCAGAGTGGTACGGTAATCCAGTTCTGGAGGTCATGTTACTTGACCATGACGAACCTACGAACTATGAGGAAGCGATGATGAGCCCAGATTCCGCAAAATGGCTTGAGGCCATGAAATCTGAGATGGGATCCATGTATGAGAACAAAGTGTGGACTTTGGTTGACTTGCCCGGTGATCGATAAGCCATCGAGAACAAATGGATCTTCAAGAAGAAGACAAACACTGACGCTAATGTTACTGTCTACAAAGCTCGACTTGTTGCAAAAGGTTTTCGACAAGTTTAAGGAGTTGACTACGATGAGACCATCTCACCCGTAGCGATGCTTAAGTCCGTCCGAATCATGTTAGCAATCGTCGCATTTTATGATTATGAAATTTGGCAAATGGATGTAAAGACTGCATTCCTGAATTGATTTCTGGAAGAAGAGTTGTATATGATGCAACCTGAAGGTTTTATCGATCCAAAGGGAGCTAACAAAGTGTGCAAGCTCCAGCGATCCATTTATGGACTGGTGCAAACCTCTCGGAGTTGGAATAAACGCTTTGATAGTGTGATCAAAGCATATGGTTTTATACAGACTTTTGGAGAAGCCTGTATTTACAAGAAAGTGAGTGGGAGCTCTGTAGCATTTCTAATATTATATGTGGATGCCATATTATTGATTGGAAATGATAGAGAATTTCTGGACAACATAAATGGATACTTGAATAAAAGTTTTTCAATGAAAGACCTCGGTGAAGCTGCTTATATATTGGGCATCAAGATCTATAGAGATAGATCAAGGCGCTTAACTGGACTTTCACAAAGCACATACCTTGATAAAGTTTTGAAGAAGTTCAAAATGGATCAAGCTAAGAAAGGGTTCTTGCTTGTGTTACAAGGTGTGAAGTTGAGTAAGACTCAATGCCCGACCACTGCAGAAGATAGAGAGAAAATGAAAAGTGTTCCCTATGCTTCAAACATAGGTTCTATCATGTATGCAATGCTGTGTACCAGACCTGATGTGTGCCTTGCTATTAGCTTAGCAGGGAGGTACCAAAGTAATCCAGGAGTGGATCACTGGACAGCGGTCAAGAACATCCTGGAGTACCTGAAAAGGACCAAGGATATGTTTCTCGTTTATGGAGGTGACAAAGAGCTCATCATAAATGGTTACGTTGATGCAAGCTTTGACACTGATCCGGACGATTCTAAATCGCAAACCGGATACGTGTTTATATTAAACGGTGGAGCTGTCAGTTGGAGCAGTTCTAAACAGAGCGTCGTGGCAGGATCTACATGTGAAGCGGAGTACATTGCGTCTTTGGAAGCGGCGAATGAAGGAGTCTGGATGAAGGAGTTCATATCCGATCTAGGTGACATACCTAGTGCATCGGGTCCAATGAAAATCTTTTGTGACAATACTGGTGCAATTGCGTTGGCAAAAGAATCTAGATTTCACAAAAGAACCAAGCACATCAAGAGATGCTTCAACTCCATCTAGGATCAAGTCCAAGTAGGAGACATAGAGATTTGCAAGATACATACGGATCTAAATGTTGTGGACCCGTTGACTAAGCCTCTTCCACGAGAAAAACATGATCAGCACCAAGGCTCCATGGGTGTTAAAATCATTACTGTGTAATCTAGATTATTGACTCTAGTGCAAGTGGGAGACTGAAGGAAATATGCCCTAGAGGCAATAATAAAGTTATTATTTATTTCCTTATTTCATGATAAATTTTTATTATTCATGCTAGAATTGTATTAACCGGAAGCATAATACATGTGTGAATACGTAGACAAACATAGTGTCACTAGTATGCCTCTACTTGACTAGCTCATTGATCAAAGATGGTTAAGTGTCCTAAACATAGACATGAGTTGTTATCTGATCAATGGGATCACATCGTTAGGAGAATGATGTGATTGACTTGACCCATTCCGTTAGCTTAGCACTTGATCGTTTGTTTACTGCTATTGCTTTCTTCATGACTTATACATGTTCTTATGACTATGAGATTATGCAACTCCCGAATACCGGAGGAACACTTTGTGTGCTACCAAATGTCACAACATAACTGGGTGATTATAAATGTGCTCTACAGGTGTCTCCGATGGTACCTGTTGAGTTGGCATAGATCAACATTAGGATTTGTCACTCCGATTGTCGAAGAGGTATCTCTGGGCCCTCTCGGTAATACACATCACTATAAGCCTTGTGAGGGAGTCCTGGATTAGGGGGTCTCCGGACAGCCGGACTATATCCTTTGGCCGGACTGTTGGACTATGAAGATACAAGATTGAAGACTTCGTCCCGTGTCCGGATGGGACTCTACTTGGCGTGGAAGGCAAGCTAGGCAATACGGATATGTATATCTCCTCCCTTGTAACCGACCTCGTGTAACCCTAGCCCCCTCCGGTGTCTATATAAACCGGAGGGTTTAGTCCGTAGGACAACATACAATCATACCATAGGCTAGCTTCTAGGGTTTAGCCTCTATGATCTCATGGTAGATCAACTCTTGTAATACTCATATCATCAAGAACAATCAAGCAGGACGTAGGGTATTACCTCCATCAAGAGGGCCCGAACCTGGGTAAACATCGTGTCCCCCGCCTCCTGTTACCATCCGCCTTAGACGCACAGTTCGGGACCCCCTACCCGAGATCCGCCGGTTTTGACACCGACATTGGTGCTTTCATTGAGAGTTCCACTATGTCATCACCATAAGGCTTGATGGCTCCTTGGATCATCAGTAGCGATGCAGTCCAGGGTGAGGTTTTCCTCCCCAGACAGATCCTTGTATCCTGCGACGCCGCACTGCGGGCCAATTCACTTGGCCATCTGGAGCAGATCGAGAGCTACGCCCCTGGCCATCAGGTCAGATTCGGAAACTTGAACTACACTGCCAACATCCGCGGAGACTTGATCTTCGACGGATTTGAGCCTGTGTCAGGTGCGCTGCACAGTCACGACAATCATGAAATAACTCTATTGTCGGACAATATTCGGGAGATCGCATCTGCAACTACTCCGGCCATCAATCCGGAGCAAATCGCGCCATCCGAGAGCGGAGGGATAGACCCCGCCATGGAGGCCGCGCTCTCAGCGGTGATAGAGTCGGATGCTGACTTTACCCCTCACGAGAGTCGTGTCGCTGAACCATTTGATTCATCTCCGGCCATGGACTCCGAGCCGCTTACATCCGTGCCTGTCGAACCCGACTGGGCGCCGATCATGGAGTTCACCTCCGCGGATATCTTTCAGCACTCGCCTTTCGGTGATCTGCTAAATACATTAAGGTCTCTCTCCCTGTCAGGAGAACCTTGGCCGAACTATGTTCGGCTAGAATGGGATGCGGACGACGAAGAAATTCGCTGCCCACCAACCACCCACTTGGTAGCCACTATCAACGACTTAACTGACATGCTTAACTTTGACTCCGAATACATCGACGGCATGAACGAAGATGCAGGAGACGAACCAGCGCCCATAGGGCGCCGGACAACCACTTCATCACATGACATATACATGGTGGATACACCCAAAGAGGGCAATGGCGAAGAGACAGCGGAGGATGCCCCCTCCAAGCAACCCAAGCGCCGACGTCAGCGGCGCCGCTCTAAGTCCCGCCATAGCAAAAACAGCGATAACAGCGCAAGAGGAAATAACAGTCCAGTCGACTCTAGAAGAAACGACGACTGCACCACCCCAGCAGCAGAGCACGACAAAGATGCAAGTGGCGAACATAGCGTGGATCCAGCGTCCGAACACGGCGATGCCAAGGATAAACCTCATCAAACCCCGTCTGGGGAGGAAAACAGTCCGGACAAAGATGCACACATCATCCCGGAAACGCACTTGGAACAAGAGAACCTCCGCAGAAGGCTTATTGCCACAGCGAGGAGCCTGAAGAAGCAGAAGCAAAGGCTTAAGGCCGCACAAGATACGCTCAATAGCAGGTGGAACAAAGTGCTCGACAACGAACAAAGTATGGTGGAAGTTACCACACAAATAGCTATCCAAAGCGCAAGCTATTACCTGAATTCGACGATGAGGCCTTAGAGCCCACATAGCCGAAAAATGATACGGCCAACCGGCCGGATCCACCACCTTGTGACTGCGATAGAGCGGCTAACAAAGTCGCACATAAGTCAACACACGATCTACGTGAGAACTTGCACCAAAAAACCGGCGCGACCAGATCCATCTATGGATCTAGGAAGCACGCTCCAGCACAAAATCAAAACCGAATACTACAACCGTCCGAACACCATGGCGTATCCTAGTACAGGGGCGCCGCACACCCCCTATGTTTCACCGATGAGGTGCTGGATCACGAATTCCCGGAAGGATTCAAACCAGTAAACATAGAGGCGTACGACGGGACCACAGACCCTGGAGTCTGGATCAAGGACTTTATCCTCCATATTCATATGGCTTGTGGAGACGATCTCCATGCCATTAAATACTTGCCCCTCAAGCTTAAAGGGCCAGCTCTGGCTGAAAAGCCTCCCTGAAAACTCAATTGGAAGTTGGGAGGAGCTCGAGGACGCTTTTCGGGCTCATTTTCAAGGGACTTATGTTCGACCTCCGAATGCAGACGATTTAAGTCATATAATCCAACAGTCCGGAGAGTCCGCCGGAAAGCTTTGGAACAGGTTCCTCACCAAGAAGAACCAAATCGTCGACTGTCCAGATGCCAAAGCCTTAGCAGCTTTTAAACACAGTGTCCGAGACGAATGGCTTGCCAGACACCTCGGCCAAGAAAAACCAAGAACAATGGCAGCCCTACAAGCCTCATGACCCGCTTTCGCGCGGGAGAAGACAGCTGGTTGGCCCGTAGCAGCACCAGCGACCCAAGCACATCCGAAGTCAGGGATGGCAATGGAAAACCATGACGCAACAAAAACAAGCGTCGAAATAAATAAGGTAGCCTAGATAATACGGTGGTAAACACCGGATTCAGGGGCTCCCGACCAGGTCAGCGGAAAAAGCCTTTCAAAGGCAGCAGAGAAGGACCATCTGGCCTAAACAAGATTCTTGACAAGCTCTGTCAGATTCACGGCACCCCCGACAAACCTGCAAATCACACCCACAGAGAATGTTGGGTCTTCCAGCAGGCCGGTAAGCTAAACGCCGAACACAAAGGGGAAGAGACACCAAGCAAAGATGAGGATGAACCCTGCCAGCAAAGCACCGGAGGACAGAAAAAGTTCCCACCAGAGGTCAAAACAGTAAACGTGATCCATGTGACGAGGAGGAGAAACAAGCATGCACTCCGAGACACATGCGCCATAGAGCCCGCACCCCTAGGTTCCATCCCTGGTTGGCCTGCCCAATCACTTTTGATCATAGGGATCACAGGACAAGTATCTGACACGAAGGACTGGCGGCCTTGGTGTTAGACCCTATAATAAATGGGTACCATTTCACACGAGTCCTCATGGACGGCGATAGTGATCTAAATCTGATATATCAGGACACGGTCCGCAAAATGGGGATAGATCCGACACAAATAAGCCACAGTAATACTACCTTCAAAGGAGTAATACCAGGCCAAGAGGCCCGCTGTACGGGCTCTCTACTGCTAGAGGTTGTATTCGGTTCTCCCGATAACTTCCGAAGCGAAAGGTTAACTTTCCACGCCGCTCCATTCCAAAGTGGTTATCAAGCACTACTCGGAAGAACGGCTTTTGCTCGTTTTAATGCAATACCGCATTATGCTTTTCTCAAGCTTAAGATGCCCGGTCCACGTGGCATCATTACAGTTAGCGGAAATACCGAACGTTTTTTATGTGCGGAAGAGGACGCGGCGGCTTTAACAGCCGCGAACTAAACGGCCTCACCAACCAGAAAAAATGACAGGTCGTCAAGACCACGGACACGGTCAGACGAGTCCGGCGCTCCATCACATATACATGACATTGGTTTGATGATCAACCCTCCTAGACGATACCAGGGGCTTCCTGCGTGTAATCAGGGCAGCCCGGCTCAACTTGACTTCTCTTGAATTTTGATAGTTCATTGATAATAACCAATTCTTTTTTCTTTGGCACGACAACTTTCACCTAAGTTCTTTCCTTTTACAGATGGCAATCGTGCTACACCCGTCCAAGACACGGCATAACGGAGATACAGGCGCAGACGTGCAGCAGGGACCCGCCCAAAGGTTTCTTTTTAGATTAAGACCCTGCGTAAACCTTTTTTACTGTCTCTTGTTGCTCACATCCTCCGGATACTCCACACAACCGAGAAGGATGCTGACGTTATTGGCATGTGTCCACGTCAGGATACTGCACATACCTGGACACATGGGGTTTATTATTAAGGGCATCGTTTAGCCAGATATATGTTATAAAGAACGAACACCTTAGGGAGTGTTCGGCGTCGCGAGTTTGGCCCTATATGCATCAGCTTCGAATCATGTCTTTGGTCAAATGTTGGGTTTGCCTGGCTCCCACGTTTTGGTACCTTACATTCCATTATATCGGCTAAGGTAGCACTGGGAGAACTACTGCGATTGTGCCCTGGTTCATCCGGATGAGCACCTCAGTAGAGAAAGCCGAAAACTGACTATCATGATGTAGCAAGAGACTGGTCAACCACTCGATGACTCAGCGGAATCTTCGGGATTCCTCCGCATTAACGAAGGGCCATTTCCCAGTCATGTACGTACGCGCCCCGTATTCAGACGAACGCAGAAGTACCAGGGGCTATATAGTAGCCCCACCGTCAAACTCCTATGGCTAAGTGAAAGTGTTAAAGCAATATAGTCCGATTGCCTCGTTCGCTACGCTACCACCTCCTTAATGGACCAAGACATTGGATCAAGTGTGTATACGCGTTTTCTGCGAACACCCCCGCATTATGTGCGTGGGGGCGGAAGCCGACGACTGCAAACTTTCATGTTATATACATATATACATAAACGGCCACACAGGAGGCATCATATTACTTTTGGGCAAAAGTATAAATACAGCCTTGATAACTCAATAAAACATTGTTTTTACAATGGAAGTGCATGTTACTAGAACATAATATCCTTTGAGCACTGAGCCTCTATCGAACGAGCGCCTTTAAGAACTTCTTCAAAGTAGTGCTCGGCAGCCACTCGGCCTATGGCCGAACCCTGTGTCGCAACAGTGGTGGCCTCCATCTCCGCCTAGTATGTCTTGACACGGGCAAAGGCCATCCGCGCACCCTTTATGCACGTCGGTCTCTTCATAGTATCGATGTGTGGCACAGCACCAAGGAATTGTTGCACTAAACTAAAATAGCTATTCGGCCTTGGCCCTCCCGGCCACAGATGATCCACAACGGACCTCATGGCAAGTTTGGACAACCTATGGAGCTCGGCCCACTCGGCCATTCGCTCATTCAACAGCAGTGGACGGACTGGAGCATGAAACTGTGTCCAGAACAGGTTTTCCACTTCGTGATCTTTCTGATCCTTGAAGTACTTGGCCGCATCAGCAGCACTTGCAGCCAAATCCACGTAGGCGTCCGCAGAACTCCATAGTCGGTCAAGAGGAGCATACTTCGGATCTCCGAATTTAGTCCGCAACAAGAAGGGCTTCCTAGACACGATATCTGCAGCTTGATGCAGCTCCTCCTTCGTCGCTCTAATTTTGGAGTGGGCTTCCTTGGCAGCTACCAGGGCCTTCTCCAGGTCCGTCGCCCTCGCTCGGCTTTCTTCTTCAAGAAGCTGGTAATGGTCAGCGGCATCTTTTAACTCTACATCCATTTTGGCCATTCTTTCCTTGCTCTCGCAATGCGCGGCCTGTTCGGCCCTCAACTCTTTGGCCGCCTTTAGAGCAGCCGCACTGCTACTCCTTGATTGTTCCTTGGCTTGGGCAAGCTCCGCCCGAAGGATCTCCACGGTGGCAGCTCCATCTGCAGTCACAACATATTAAAGATACTGGCATCATGCTCCTCATATTATGTGACGATCACCAAAGAAATCACCTACCTGTGCCTCGTCAAGCCGCTGGTTGATAAGCACGATATCGGCATCGGCCGCATCAAGTTGCCGCTTTAGCTCGGTAAACCCATCAGTTCGGCTAGCCACCGGAGCCTCAGCCACCTGCACATAAAGGTGGTCGGGTTGACACTTGGGAATATGATCCTTGGGTTTCCACCATTCGTGATGACAACCAGAGTCTCAGGGGCTACTATCTGCATAGGGCACACCTAACGTGTGCGGTACTATCAAAAACATACACTATTTCACGTACCTCAAAGCCTTTCAGCAGACTCATATAGGCTTCGTGCAAACCGCTTTCAGCAGATGAAATCCTTGCAATTACCGTAACCATCAGCGTACGATGCGCTTCTGAGACGGCCGCTTGCCCAGAAGATCCTTCAGTGCGTCCGACCGCACACTGTGCAGTTCCGGACTCTTGCTGCCGCTCTCCTTAGGAGCCGGATACTGGGGATTCCGGGTAGCCAAAGGGTTATCCTCTGGCCTTGGTAGATCCGGAGATATCTTCCGCGACGACACTTTAGGGTCGCCCGCCTCATGAGGCGGGGTGTCAGGGGGAGGCTTTTCGCTCTCCATCATCTCCGGAAGAAGATCCCCCGAAGACGAACTCTGTCAAGAAGGGCTATGATCCGGACTACAATTTTTAAGCATCTGTTATTATCTTCGGAGGTAAGGTAGGATATTTTCACTATGAAGTACTTTTTGATTACTTACATCTCGGTAGAGGGCTGATCCCCGCGTGGACATTGTGCGGCAAGAATACCCTCCGAGGCAGGACCCTCTGGCGAAGATTTCTTCTCCCATTTGGAAACCTTAGTTTCCGGATCTTCAGAGGTAGTCCTCTTCCTTCCCGGGGAGAGAGAATGTCAGATTCTTCCCCCTGGTTATCCTCCCTCGCGGAGGCGCCAATTCCCCCGGTTGGAATGAGTAGCGAGTGAGGCCCACTTTTGCCCTCTTTAATCCCCCCCCCTTCATCTTCCTTTGAGGGCACTAGATACGGTGCCGGCTCGAGCATCTTGTCCAGTACCGGATTGTCCAAGCCCTCGGGAAGGGGGGCCGAACACCTGATCATCTTCGCCTTTGTTATCCAGTCCTGGTCAAAGAGCGACTCTTTAGAATGATGCCATGATAAATAAAAGGACGGTGGGTTCGGCCATGGGATTACTTACTTGGATAGCAGGGCGGTTGTAGCTCAAACCCACATCCTCGGAGGTGTTCGGACACTCTATTTGGGGTCCGAAGAACGATTTGTACATCTCTTCGAGCGTCATGCCGAGGAAATGCTGAATAGCTCGCGGTCCTTCTGGGTTGAATTCCCACATACGGAGGGGCCGACGTTTGCAGGGCTGGACTCGACGAACTAGCATAACTTGCATTACCATAACCAGACTAAAATCTCTCTCAAAGAGATCTCGGATATGGTTCTGCAATATTGGCACGTCCTTTGCTAGACCCCAGCTCAGCCCCCTGCTGATCCATGACATCAGCTGCGATGGGGGGCCCGAGCGAAAGGTGGGGGCGGCTACCCACTTGGCACTTCGGGGAGCTGTGATGTAAAACCACTCCCGCTGCCACAACCTGGACACCTCTGGGAAGGAACCCTCTGGCCATGGAGCATCGGCGATTTTGCTTATTAAGGCACCTCCGCACTCTATGTGCCGCCCCTCGATCATCTTCGGCTTCACATCGAAGGTCTTGAGCCACAAGCCGAAGTGAGGGTTAATGCGGAGGGAGGCCTCACATATGACAATAAATGACGAGATGTGAAGAAGGGAATCCGGGGCCAGATCATGGAAATCCAGCCCGTAGTAGAACATAAGACCCCTAACAAAGGGATCCAGAGCGAGGCCTAGTCCTCGGAGGAAGTGGGAGATGAACACGACACTCTCGGTGGGTTCGGGAGTAGGGATGACCTGCCCTCGGGCAGGCAGCCTATGCGAAATTTCGGCGGTCAGATATTTGGCCTCTCTCTGCTTCTTGATGTCCTCCTCTGTGACAGAGGAAGGCATCCACCGACCTTGAAGGTTAGATCCGGACATAGTTGAAGGTCTGAAGCGCCTGACCTGAGCTTTGGGTGTTCGAACTCGAGGCGGGGGAAGGATTCGATTGAGCACGAGAGGGAAAAAAGAAGAGGCCTCGTCCTCTTTATAAAGGGGTGAATATCAAGCGTCCTCCTCGTGGCCATTTTTGGAGTTGCCTAAGATCTAGGAGTCATACCAACAGGCACGGTTGGGTTACCCACGTCCGTATTGATGAGAATCCAGTAATAAGGGGGACACGATCTCTGCTTTGACAAGACGTGGCAGAAAAACCGCCTCGCAATATGCGCAGCGCTGGTTGGGAAAAACGGTTTAGATAAGGACCGAGCCACGACATGATGTGATGTTGCTAAACGTGTCAGCAGATTAGATTTGTGGAAATATTATTCTCTCTATGGTGGGGTGTGGAACTTGTTTTGCAGAGCCGGACACTGTCCTTGTGTTCAAAAATCTTCCAGGGAGTATTTGGAGAAGAGCCCGCCTTGCAATGCCGAAGACAATACTGCGCGCCGGACTCATCTTCATTGAAGCCTGGTTCAGGGGCTACTGAGGGAGTCCTGGATTAGGGGGTCTCCGGACAGCCGGACTATATCCTTTAGCCGGACTGTTGGACTATGAAGATACAAGATTGAAGACTTCATCCCGTGTCCGGATGTGACTCTACTTGGCGTGGAAGGCAAGCTAGGCAATATGGATATGTATATCTCCTCCCTTGTAACCGACCTTGTGTAACCCTAGCCCCCTCCGGTGTCTATATAAACCGGAGGGTTTAGTCCGTAGGACAACATACAATTGTACCATAGGCTAGCTTCTAGGGTTTAGCCTCTATGATCTCGTGGTAGATCAACTCTTGTAATACTCATATCATCAAGAACAATCAAGCAGGACGTAGGGTATTACCTCCATCAAGAGGGCCTGAACCTGGGTAAACATCGTGTCCCCCGCCTCCTGTTACCATCCGCCTTAGATGTATAGTTCGGGACCCCCTACCCGAGATCCGCCGGTTTTGACACCGACACCTTGCAAGCATAATAACTAATGAGTTAGTTACAGGATGATGTATTACGGAACGAGTAAAGAGACTTGCCGGTAATGAGACTGAACTAGGTATTGGATACCGACGATCGAATCTCGGGCAAGTAACATACCGATGACAAAGAGAACAACGTATAGTGTTGTGCGGTTTGACCGATAAAGATCTTCGTAGAATATGTAGGAACCAATATGAGCATCCAGATTCCGCTATTGGTTATTGACCGGAGACGTGTATCGGTCATGCCTACATAGTTCTCGAACCCGTAGGGTCCGCACGCTTAAAGTTCTGTGATGATCAGTTTTATGAGTTTATATGTTTTGATGTACCGAAGGTAGTTCAGAGTCCCGGATGTGATCACGGACATGACGAGGAGTCTCGAAATGGTCGAGACATAAAGATTGATATATTGGAAGCCTACATTTGGACATCGGAATAGTTCCAAGTGAAATCGGGATTTTACCGGAGTACCGGAGGGGTTACCGGAACCTCCCGGGGGCTAATGGGCCTTGTTGGGCCATAAGGGAAAGAGAGAGGGGCCGGCCAAGGGCAGGCAGTGCGCCCCCCTTTCCTTCTCTTTCTCTCCCTGCCTTTCCCCCTCCTAGTAGGAGTAGGAAAGGGAGGAATCCTACTCCTACCTACTAGGAGGAGGATTCCTCCTCCTAGGAGTAGGAGGATTCCTCCTCCTAGGCGCGCCAACAAGGGCCGGCCGGCCTCCCCTTGATCCTTTATATACAGGGGCAGGGGGCACCTCGAGACACACAAGTTGATCACAAAGATCTCTCCCAGTCGTGTGCGGTGCCCCCCTCCACCATAATCCAACTCGGTCATAATTTAGCGGTGTTTAGGCGAAGCCCTGCTGTGGTAGCTTCATCAACATCATCACCACGCCGTCGTGCTGACAAAACTCTTCCCCGAGCTCTACTGGATCGTGAGTTCGCGGGACGTCACCGAGCTGAACGTGTGCTGAACGCGGAGGTGCCATATGTCCGGTACTGAGGATCGGTCGATCGTGAAGACGTGCGACTACATCAACCGTGTTGTCATAATGCTTCCGCTTAATGGTCTACGAGGGTACGTAGACGACTCTCTCCCCTCTCGTTGCTATGCATCACCATGATCCTGCGTGTGCGTAGGATTTTTTTTTTGAAATTACTATGTTCCCCAACAGTGGCATCCGAGCCTGGTTTTATGCGTAGATGTTATATGCACGAGTAGAACACAAGTGAGTTGTGGGCGATATAAGTCATACTGCTTACCGGCATGTCATACTTTGGTTCGGCGGTATTGTTGGATGAAGCGGCCCGAACCGACATTACGCGTACGCTTACGCGAGACTGGTTCTACCGACGTGCTTTGCACACAGGTGGCTGGCGGGTGTCAGTTTCTCCAACTTTAGTTGAACCGAGTGTGGCTACGCCCGGTCCTTGAGAAGGTTAAAATAGCACCAACTTGACGAACTATCATTGTGGTATTTGATGCATATGTACGAAAGGTTCTTGCTCAGCCCATAGCAGCCACGTAAAACTTGCAACAACAAAGTAGATGACGTCTAACTTGTTTTTGCCGGGCATGTTGTGATGTGATATGGTCAAGACATGATGCTATATTTATTGTATGAGATGATCATGTTTTGTAATGGAGTTATCGGCAACTGGCAGGAGCCATATGGTTGTCGCTTTATTGTATGTAATGCAATCGCCCTGTAATTGCTTTACTTTATCACTAAGCGGTAGCAATAGTCGTAGAAGCAATAGCTGGTGAGACGACAACGATGCTACGATGGAGATCAAGGTGTCGCGCCAGTGATGATGGTGATCATGATGGTGCTTCGAAGATGGAGATCACAAGCACAAGATAATGATAGCCATATCATATCACTTATATTGATTGCATGTGATGTTTATCCTTTATGCATCTTATTCTGCTTTATTTGACAGTAGCATTATAAGATGATCTCTCACTAAATTTCAAGATAAAAGTGTTCTCACTGAGTATGCACCGTTGCCAAAGTTCGTCGTGCCGAGACACCACGTGATGATCGGGTGTGATAAGCTCTACGTCCATCTAGAAGGGTGCAAGCCAGTTTTGCACACGCAGAATACTCGGGTTAAACTTGACGAGCCTAGCATATGCAGATATGGCCTCGGAACACTGAGACCGAAAGGTCGAGCGTGAATCATATAGTAGATATGATCAATATAGTGATGTTCACCATTGAAAACTACTCCATTTCATGTGATGATCGGTTATGGTTTAGTTTATATGGATCACGTGATCACTTAGATGATTAGAGGGATGTCTATCTAAGTGGGAGTTCTTAAGTAATATGATTAATTGAACTTAAATTTATCATGAACTTAGTACCTGATAGTATTTTGCTTATCTATGTTGTTGTAGATAGATGGCTCGTGCTGTTGTTCCGTTGAATTTTAATGTGTTCCTTGAGAAAGCAAAGTTGAAAGATGATGGTAGCAATTACACGGACTGGGTCCTTAACTTGATGATTATCCTCATTGCTGCACAGAAGAATTACGTCCTAGAAGCACCGCTGGGTGCCAGGCCTGCTGCAGATGCTGCTGACAATGTTAAGAAAGTTTGGCAGAGTAAAGCTGATGACTACTCGATAGTTCAGTGTGCCATGCTTTACAGCTTAGAACAGGGACTTCAACGACGTTTTGAACGTCATGGAGCGTATGAGATGTTTTAGGAGTTGAAGTTAATATTTCAAGCAAATGCCCGGATTGAGAGATATGAAGTCTTCAATAAGTTCTATAGCTGCAAGATGGACGAGAATAGTTCTGTTAGTGAGCATATACTCAAAATGTCTGGGTATCATAATCACTTGACTCAACTGGGAGTTAATCTTCCTGTTGATAGTGTCATTGACAGAGTTCTTCAATCACTGCCACCAAGCTACAAAAGCTTCGTGATGAACTATAATATGCAAGGGATGAATAAGACTATTCTCGAGCTCTTCGCAATGCTAAAGGCTGCGGAGGTAGAAATCAAGAAGGAGCATCAAGTGTTGATGGTCAATAAAACCACCAGTTTCAAGAAAAAGGGCAAAGGGAAGAAGAAGGGGAACTTCAAGAAGAACGGCAAACAAGTTGCTGCTCAGGAGAAGAAACCCAAGTCTGGACCTAAGCCTAAGACTGAGTGCTTCTACTTCAAATAGACTGGTCACTGGAAGCGGAATTGCCCCAAGTATTTGGCAGATAAGAAGGATGGCAAGGTGAACAAAGGTATATGTGATATACATGTTATTGATGTGTACCTTACCAGAGCTCGCAGTAGCACCTGGGTATTTTATACTGGTTCTGTTGCTATTATTTGCAACTCAAAACAGGGACTACGGATTAGTGAAGACTGGCTAAGGACGAGGTGACGATGCGCATGGGAAATGGTTCCAAAGTCGATGTGATCGCCGTCGGCACGCTACCTCTACATCTACCTTCGGGATTAGTTTTAGACCTAAATAATTGTTATTTGGTGCCAGTGTTAAGCATGAACATTATATCTGGATCTTGTTTGATGCGAGATGGTTATTCATTTAAATCTGAGAATAATGGTTGTTCTATTTATATGAGTAATATCTTTTATGGTCATGCACCCTTAAAGAGGGGTCTATTCTTGTTGAATCTCTATAGTAGTGATACACATATTCATAATGTTGAATCCAAAAGATGTAGAGTTGATAATGATAGTGCAACTTATTTGTGGCACTGCCGTTTGGGTCATATTGGTATAAAGTGCATGAAGAAACTCCATACTGATGGAATTTTGGAATCACTTGATTATGAATCACTTGGTACTTGCGAACCATGCCTTATGGGCAAGATGACTAAAACGCCATTCTCCGGAACTATGGAGCGAGCAACAGATTTGTTGGAAATCATACATACTGATGTATGTGGTCCGATGAATATTGAGGCTCGCGGTGGGTATCATTATTTTCTCAGCTTCACAGATGATTTGAGCAGATATAGATATATCTACTTAATGAAACATAAGTCTGAAACATTTGAAAAGTTCAAAGAATTTCAGAGTGAAGTGGAAAATCATCGTAACAAGAAAATAAAGTTTCTATGATCTGATCGTGGAGGAGAATATTTGAGTTACGAGTTTGTCCTACATTTGAAACAATGCGGAATAGTTTCGCAACTCACGCCACCTGAAACACCACAGCGTAATGGTGTGTCCGAACGTCGTAATCGTACTTTACTAGATATGGTGCGATCTATGATGTCTCTTACTGATTTACCGCTATCGTTTTGGGGTTATGCTTTAGAGATGGTTGCATTCACGTTAAATAGGGCACCATCAAAATCTGTTGAGACGACGCCTTATGAACTATGGTTTGGCAAGAAACCAAAGTTGTCGTTTCTTAAAGTTTGGGGCTGCGATGCTTATGTGAAAAAGCTTCAACCTGATAAGCTCGAACCCAAATCGGAGAAATGTGTCTTCATAGGATACCCAAAGGAAACTATTGGGTACACCTTCTATCACAGATCCGAAGGCAAGATATTCATTGCTAAGAATGGATCCTTTCTAGAGAAGGAGTTTCTCTCGAAAGAAGTGAGTGGGAGGAAAGTAGAACTTGATGAGGTAACTGTACCTGCTCCCTTATTGAAAAGTAGTTCATCACAGAAACCGGTTCCTGTGACATCTACACCAATTAGTGAGGAAGCTAATGATGATGATCATGAAACTTTAGATCAAGTTGCTACCGAACCTCGTAGGTCAACCAGAGCAAGATTCGCACCAGAGTGGTATGGTAATCTAGTTCTGGAGGTCATGTTACTTGACCATGACGAACCTACGAACTATGAGGAAGCGATGATGAGCCCAGATTATGCAAAATGGCTTGAGGCCATGAAATTTGAGATGGGATCCATGTATGAGAACAAAGTGTGGACTTTGGTTGACTTGCGCGATGATCGACAAGCCATCGAGAACAAATGGATCTTCAAGAAGAAGACATACACTGACGGTAGTGTTACTGTCTACAAAGCTCGACTTGTTGCAAAAGGTTTTCGACAAGTTCAAGGAGTTTACTACGATGAGACCTTCTCACCCGTAGCGATGCTTAAGTCCGTCCGAATCATGTTAGCAATTTCTGCATTTTATGATTATGAAATTTGGCAAATGGATGTAAAGACTACATTCCTGAATGGATTTCTGGAAGAAGAGTTGTTATGATGCAACCTGAAGGTTTTATCAATCCAAAGGGAGCTAACAAAGTGTGCAAGCTCTAGCAATCCATTTATGGACTGGTGCAAGCCTCTCGGAGTTGGAATAAACGCTTTGATAGTGTGATCAAATCATATGGTTTTATACAGACTTTTGGAGAAGCCTGTATTTACAAGAAAGTGAGTGGGAGCTCTGTAGCATTTCTAATATTATATGTGGATGCCATATTATTGATTGGAAATGATATAGAATTTCTGGACAGCATAAAAGGATACTTGAATAAAAAAATTCAATGAAAGACCTCGGTGAAGCTGCTTATATATTGGGCATCAAGATCTATAGAGATAGATCAAGACGCTTAATTGGACTTTCACAAAGCACATACCTCAATAAAGTTTTGAAGAAGTTCAAAATGGATCAAGCTAAGAAAGGGTTCTTTCCTATGTTACAAGGTGTGAAGTTGAGTAAGACTCAATGCCCGACCACTGCAGAAGATAGACAGAAAATGAAATGTGTTCCCTATGCTTCAGCCATAGGCTCTATCATGTATGCAATGTTGTGTACCAGACCTGATGTGTGCCTTGCTATTAGCTTAGCAGGGAGTTACCAAAGTAATCCAGGAGTGGATCACTGGACAGCGGTCAGGAACATCCTGAAGTACCTGAAAAGGACCTAGGATATGTTTCTCGTTTATGGAGGTGACAAAGAGCTCATCGTAAATGGTTACGTTGATGTAAGCTTTGACACTGATCCGGACGATTCTAAATCGCAAACTGGATACGTGTTTATATTAAACGATGGAGCTGTCAGTTGGAGCAGTTCTAAACAGAGCGTCGTGGCGGGATCTACATGTGAAGCAGAGTACATTGCTGCTTCGGAAGCAGCGAATGAAGGAGTCTGTATGAAGGAGTTCACATCCGATCTAGGTGTCATACCTAGTGCATCGGGTCCAATGAAAATCTTTTGTGAAAATACGGGTGCAATTGCCTTGGCGAAAGAATCCAGATTTCACAAAAGAACCAAGCACATCAAGAGACGCTTCAACTCCATCCGGGATCAAGTCCAGGTGGGAGACATAGAGATTTGCAAGATACATACGGATCTAAATGTTGCAGACCCGTTGACTAAGCCTCTTCCACGAGCAAAACATGATCAGCACCAAGGCTCCATGGGTGTTAAAATCATTACTGTGTAATATAGATTATTGACTCTAGTGCAAGTGGGAGACTGAAGGAAATATGCCCTAGAGGCAATAATAGTGTTATTATTTATTTCCTTATTTCATGATAAATGTTTATTATTCATGCTAGAATTGTATTAACCGGAAACATAATACATGTGTGAATACATAGACAAACATAGTGTCACTAGTATGCCTCTACTTGACTAGCTCATTGATCAAAGATGGTTAAGTTTCCTAAACATAGACATGAGTTGTTATCTGATCAATGGGATCACATCATTAGGAGAATGTGTTGGAAATATGCCCTAGAGGCAATAATAAATTGGTTATTATTATATTTCCTTGTTCATGATAATCGTTTATTATCCATGCTAGAATTGTATTGATAGGAAACTCAGATACATGTGTGGATACATAGACAACACCATGTCCCTAGTAAGCCTCTAGTTGACTAGCTCGTTGATCAATAGATGGTTACGGTTTCCTGACCATGGACATTGGATGTCGTTGATAACGGGATCACATCATTGGAGAATGATGTGATGGACAAAGACCCAATCCTAAGCCTAGCACAAGATCATGTAGTTCGTATGCTAAAGCTTTTCTAATGTCAAGTATCATTTCCTTAGACCATGAGATTGTGCAACTCCCGGATACCGTAGGAGTGCTTTGGGTGTGCCAAACGTCACAACGTAACTGGGTGGCTATAAAGGTGCACTACGGGTATCTCCGAAAGTGTCTGTTGGGTTGGCACGAATCGAGACTGGGATTTGTCACTCCGTGTGATGGAGAGGTATCTCTGGGCCCACTCGATAGGACATCATCATAATGTGCACAATGTGATCAAGGAGTTGATCACGGGATGATGTGTTACAGAACGAGTAAAGAGACTTGCCGGTAACGAGATTGAACAAGGTATCGGGATACCGACGATCGAATCTCGGGCAAGTATCGTACCGCTAGACAAAGGGAATTGTATACGGGATTGATTAAGTCCTTGACATCGTGGTTCATCCGATGAGATCATCGTGGAACATGTGGGAGCCAACATGGGTATCCAGATCCCGCTGTTGGTTATTGACCGGAGAGTCATCTCGGTCATGTCTGCATGTCTCCCGAACCCGTAGGGTCTACACACTTAAGGTTCGGTGACGCTAGGGTTATAGAGATATTAGTATGCGGTAACCCGAAAATTGTTCGGAGTCCCGGATGAGATCCCGGATGTCACGAGGAGTTCCGAAATGGTCCGGAGGTAAAGAATTATATATAGGAAGTGCTATTTCGGCCATCGGGACAAGTTTCGGGGTCACCGGTATTGTACCGGGACCACCGGAAGGGTCCCGGGGGTCCACCGGGTGGGGCCACCCACCCCGGGGGCCACATGGGCTGTAGGGGTGTGCGCCTTGACCTATATGGGCCAAGGGCACCAGCCCCAAGAGGCCCATGCGCCAAGAGAAGAGGGAAAGGAAGAGTCCTAAAGGGGGAAGGCACAGGATGGACTCCTCCCTTGGCCGCACCCTTCCTTGGAGGAAGGGCCAAGGCTGCGCCCCCCCCCCCCCTCTCCCTTGGCCCTATATATAGTGGGGGGGGAAGGGAGGGCAACCATACCCAAGCCCTGGCGCCTCCCTCTCCCTCCCATGACACATCTCCCTCCTCCCGCAGCGCTTGGTGAAGCCCTGTTGGAATCCCTCTACTTCCACCACCACGCCGTCGTGCTGCTGGATCTCCATCAACCTCTCCTCCCCCCTTGCTGGATCAAGAAGGAGGAGACGTCGCTGCTCCGTACGTGTGTTGAACGCGGAGGTGCCGTCCGTTCGGCGCTAGGATCATCGGTGATTTGGATCACGACGAGTACGACTCCATCAACCCCGTTCTCTTGAACGCTTCCGCGCGCGATCTACAAGGGTATGTAGATCCACTCCTCCCTTGTTTCTAGATGACTCCATAGATAGATCTTGGTGACACGTAGGAAAATTTTGAATTTATGCTACGTTCCCCAACAGTGGCATCATGAGCTAGGTCTATGTGTAGTTTCTATGCACGAGTAGAACACAAAGTAGTTGTGGGCGTTGATTTTGTTCAATATGCTTACCGTTACTAGTCCAATCTTGTTTCGACGGTATTGTGGGATGAAGCGGCCTGGACCGACCTTACACGTACTCTTACGTGAGACAGGTTCCACCGTCTGACATGCACTAGTTGCATAAGGTGGCTAGCGGGTGTCTGTCTCTCCCACTTTAGTCGGATCGGATTCGATGAAAAGGGTCCTTATGAAGGGTAAATAGCAATTGGCATATCACGTTGTGGTTTTTGCGTAGGTAAGAAACGTTCTTGCTAGAAACCCATAGCAGCCACGTAAAACATGCAAACAACAATTAGAGGACGTCTAACTTGTTTTTGCAGGGTATGCTATGTGATGTGATATGGACAAAAGGATGTGATGAATGATATATGTGATGTATGAGATTGATCATGTTCTTGTAATAGGAATCACGACTTGCATGTCGATGAGTATGACAACCGGCAGGAGCCATAGGAGTTGTCTTTATTTATTTATGACCTGCGTGTCAACATAAACGTCATGTAATTACTTTACTTTATTGCTAACCGTTAGCTGTAGAAGTAGAAGTAATAGTTGGCAAGACAACTTCATGAAGACACGATGATGGAGATCATGATGATGGAGATCATGGTGTCATGCCGGTGACGATGATGATCATGGAGCCCCAAGATGGAGATCAAAGGAGCTATATGATATTGGCCATATCATGTCACTATTATTTGATTGCATGTGATGTTTATCATGTTTATACATCTTATTTGCTTAGAACGACGGTAGTAAATAAGATGATCCCTCATTAAAATTTCAAGAAAGTGTTCCCCCTAACTGTGCACCGTTGCGAAAGTTCGTCGTTTTGAAGCACCACGTGATGATCGGGTGTGATAGATTCTTACATTCGAATACAACGGGTGTTGATGAGCCTAACATGTACAGACATGGCCTCGGAACACATGCGAAACACTTAGGTTAACTTGACAAGCCTAGCATGTACAGACATGGCCTCGGAACACAAGAGACCGAAAGGTCGAGCATGAGTCGTATAGAAGATATGATCAACATGAAGATGTTCACCGATGTTGACTAGTCCATCTCACGTGATGATCGGACACGGCCTAGTTGACTCGGATCATGTAATCACTTAGATGACTAGAGGGATGTCTATCTGAGTGGGAGTTCATAAGATGAACTTGTTTATCCTGAACATAGTCAAAAGGATTTTGCAAATTATGTCGTAGCTCGCGCTTTAGTTCTACTGTTTAGATATGTTCCTAGAGAAAAATTAGTTGAAAGTTGATAGTAGCAATTATGCGGACTAGGTCCGTATACCGAGGATTGTCCTCATTGCTTCATAGAAGGCTTATGTCCTTAATGCACCACTCAGTGTGCTGAACCACGAACGTTGTCTGTGGATGTTGCGAACATCTGACATACACATTTTGATAACTATGTGATAGTTCAGTTAAACGGTTTAGAGTTGAGGCACCGAAGACGTTTCGAGACGTCGCGAAACATATGAGATGTTTTGAGGACTGAAATTGGGATTTCAGGCTCGTGCCCACGTCAAGAGGTATAAGATCTCCGACGATTTTCTTAGCCTGCAAACTAAGGGAGAAAAGCTCAATTGTTGAGCTTGTGCTCAGATTGTCTGAGTACAACAATCATTTGAATCGAGTGGGAGTTGATCTTCCAGATGAGATAGTGATGTTTCTCCGAAGTCATTACCACCAAGCTGCTAGAGCTTCGTGATGAACTATAATATATCAGGGACATATATGATGATCCTTGAGATATTCGCGATGTTTGACACCACAAAAGTAGAAATCAAGAAGGAGCATCAATTGTTGATGGTTGGTGAAACCACTAGTTTCAAGAAGGGCAAGGGTAAGAAGGGATACTTCATGAAACGGCAAATCAGCTGCTGCTCTAGTGAAGAAACCCAAGGTTGAACCCAAACCCGAGACTAAGTGCTTCTGTAATAAGGGGAACAGCCACTGGAGCAGAATTACCCTAGATACTTGGTAGATGAGAAGGCTGGCAAGGTCGATAGAAGTATATTGGACATACATTGTGTTAATGTGTACTTTACTAGTACTCCTAGTAGCACCAGGGTATTAGATACTGGTTCGGTTGCTAAGTGTTAGTAACTCAAAATAAAAGCTACGGAATAAACGGAGACTAGCTAAAGGTGAGCTGACGATATGTGTTGGAAGTGTTTCCAATGTTGATATGATCAAGCATCGCACGCTCCCTCTACCATCGAGATTGGTGTTTGCGTTGAGCATAGACATGATTGGATTATGTCTATCGCAATACGGTTATTCATTTAAGGAGAATAATGGTTACTCTATTTATTTGAATAATACCTTCAATGGTCTTACACCTAAAATGAATAGTTCATTGAATCTCGATCATAGTGATACGCTTGTTCATGCCAAAAGATATAAGATAGTAATGATAGTACCACCTACTTGTGGCACTGCCACTTAAGTCATATCGGTATAAAACGCATGAAGAGGCTCCATGTTGATGGATCTTTGGACTCACTCATTTTTGAAAAGTTTGAGACATGCGAACCATGTTTGTTGGTAGATATGCATGAAGAAACTCTATACAGATGGATCGTTTGGACTCACTTGATTTTGAATCACTTGAGACATGCAAATCATACCACATGGGCAAGATGACTGAAAGCCTCGTTTTCAGTAAAATGGAACTAGAAAGCAACTTGTTGGAAGTAATACATTTTGATGTGTGCAGTCCAATGAGTGCTGAGGCGTGTAGTGGATATCATTATGTTCTTACTTCACAGATGATTTGAGTAGATGTTGAGTATATTTACTTGATGAATCACGAGTCTGAATTATTGAAAGGTTCAAGTAATTTCAGGGTGAAGTTGAAAGATCATCGTGACAAGAGGATAAAATATCTATGATATGATCATAGAGATGAATATCTGAATTACGAGTTTGGCATAGAATTAAGACATTGTGGAAATTGTTTCACAACTAATACAGCCTGGAACACCATAGTGTGATGGTGTGTCCGAACATCATAACTGCACCCTATTGGATATGATTCATACCATGATGTCTCTTATCGAATTACCACGATAGTTTATGGGTTAGGCATTAGAGACAACCGCATTCACTTTAAATAGGGCACCACGTAATTCTGATGAGATGACACCGTATGAACTATGGTTTAGGGAAACCTAAGCTGTCATTTCTTAAAAGTTTGGGGCTGCGACGCTTATGTGAAAAAGTTTCAGGCTGATAAGCTCGAACCCAAAGCGGATAAATGCATCTTCATAGGACACCCAAAACAATTGGGTATACCTCCTATCTCAGATCCGAAAGCAATAAGGGATTGTTTCTGGAACCAGGTCCTTTCTCGAGGAAAAGTTTCTCTCGAAAGAATTGAGTGGGAGGATGGTGGAGACTTGATGAGGTTATTGAACCGTCTCTTCAACTAGTGTGTGGAAGGGCACAGGAAGTTGTTCCTGTGGCACCTACACCAATTGAAGTGGAAGCTTATGATAGTGGTCATGAAACTTCAGATCAAGTCACTACCAAACCTCATGGGATGACAAGGATGCGTACTACTTCAGAGTGGTACGTAATCCTGTCTTGGAAGTCATGTTGCTAGACAACAATGAACCTACGAGCTATGGAGAAGCGATGGTGGGCCCGGATTCTGATAAATGGCGCGAGGCCATAAAATCCGAGAGAGGATCCATGTATGAAAACAAAGTGTAGACTTTGGCAGAACGGCTCGATGGTCGTAAGGCTATTGAGTACAGATGGATTTTAAAAGGAAGACGGACAATGATGGTAAGTATCACCATTAAGAAAGCTCGACTTGTCGTTAAGATGTTTTCTGACAAGTTCAAGGAGTTGACTACGATGAGACTTTCTCACTCATAGCGATGCTAAGAGTCTGTTGGAATTATATTAGCGATTACTGCATTATTTATGAAATCTTGCAGATAGGATGTCAAAACATTGTTTCCTCGACGATTTTCTTGAGGAAAGGTTGTATGTGATACAACCGGAAGGTTTTGTCAATCCTGAAAGATGCTAATAAGTATGCAAAGCTCCAGCAATCCTTCTAAGGACTGGAGTAAGCATCTCGGAGTTGGAATGTACGCTTTGATGAGATGATCAAAGATTTTGGGTGTATACAAAGTTTATGAGAAACTTGTATTTCCAAAGAAGTGAGTGGGAGCACTATAGAATTTCTGATGAATATATGTTGTTGACATATTGTTGATCAGAAATGACGTAGAATTTTTGGAAAGCATATAGGGTTATTTGGAAAGTATTTTTCAATGGAAAGCCTGGATTAAGCTACTTGAACATTGAGCATCAAGATCTATAAGGATAGATCAAAATTCTTAATGGTACTTTCAAATGAGCACATACCTTGACATGATCTTGAAGGTGTTCAAGATGGATCAGTCAAAGAAGGAGTTCTTGCCTGAGTTGTAAGGTATGAAGTTAAGACTTAAAGCTCGACCGCGGCAGAATAGAGAGAAAGGATGAAGGTCGTCCCCTATGCCTTAGACGTAGGCTCTACAGTATGCTATGCTGTGTACCGCACCTGAAGTGTGCCTTGCCATGAGTCAGTCAAGGGGTACAAGAGTGATCCAAGAATGGATCACAGGACAGCGGTCAAAGTTATCCTTAGTAACTAGTGGACTAAGGAATTTTCTCGATTATGGAGGTGGTAAAAGAGTTCGTCGTAAAGGGTTACACCGATGCAAACTTTGACACTAATCTAGATTATTCTGAGTAGTAAACTGGATTCGTATAGTAGAACAGTTATTTGGAATAGCTCCAAATAGAACGTGGTAGCTGCATCTGGGAGATGACATAGAGATTTGTAAAGCACACATGGATCTGAAAGATTCAGACCCGTTGACTATAACATCTCTCACAAGCATAACATGATCAAACCCAGAACTCATCGAGTGTTAATCACATGGTAATGTGAACTAGATTATTGACTCTAGTAAACTCTTTGGGTGTTAGTCACATGGGGATGTGACCTTGAGTGTTAATCACATATCGATGTGAACTGGATTATTGACTCTAGTGCAAGTGGGAGACTGTTGGAAATATGCCCTAGAGGCAATAATAAATTGGTTATTATTATATTTCCTTGTTCATGATAATCGTTTATTATCCATGCTAGAATTGTATTGATAGGAAACTCAGATACATGTGTGGATACATAGACAACACCATGTCCCTAGTAAGCCTCTAGTTGACTAGCTCGTTGATCAATAGATGGTTACGGTTTCCTGACCATGGACATTGGATGTCGTTGATAACGGGATCACATCATTGGAGAATGATGTGATGGACAAAGACCCAATCCTAAGCCTAGCACAAGATCATGTAGTTCGTATGCTAAAGCTTTTCTAATGTCAAGTATCATTTCCTTAGACCATGAGATTGTGCAACTCCCGGATACCGTAGGAGTGCTTTGGGTGTGCCAAACGTCACAACGTAACTGGGTGGCTATAAAGGTGCACTACGGGTATCTCCAAAAGTGTCTGTTGGGTTGCCACGAATCGAGACTGGGATTTGTCACTCCGTGTGATGGAGAGGTATCTCTGGGCCCACTCGGTAGGACATCATCATAATGTGCACAATGTGATCAAGGATTTGATCACGGGATGATGTGTTACGGAACGAGTAAAGAGACTTGCCGGTAACGAGATTGAACAAGGTATCGGGATACCGACGATCGAATCTCGGGCAAGTATCGTACCGCTAGACAAAGGGAATTGTATACGGGATTGATTAAGTCCTTGACATCGTGGTTCATCCGATGAGATCATCATGGAACATGTGGGAGCCAACATGGGTATCCAGATCCCGCTGTTGGTTATTGACCGGAGAGTCATCTCGGTCATGTCTGCATGTCTCTCGAACCCGTAGGGTCTACACACTTAAGGTTCGGTGACGCTAGGGTTATAGAGATATTAGTATGTGGTAACCCGAAAGTTGTTCGGAGTCCGGATGAGATCCCGGACGTCACGAGGAGTTCCGGAATGGTCCGGAGGTAAAGAATTATATATAGGAAGTGCTATTTCGGCCATCGGGACAAGTTTCGGGGTCACCGGTATTGTACCGGGACCACCGGAAGGGTCCCGGGGGTCCACCGGGTGGGGCCACCCACCCCGGGGGGCCACATGGGCTGTAGGGGTGTGCGCCTTGACCTATATGGGCCAAGGGCACCAGCCCCAAGAGGCCCATGCGCCAAGAGAAGAGGGAAAGGAAGAGTCCTAAAGGGGGAAGGCACCTCCTAGGTGCCTTGGGGAGGATGGACTCCTCCCTTGGCCACACCCTTCCTTGGAGGAAGGGCCAAGGCTGCGCCCCCCCCCCCTCTCCCTTGGCCCTATATATAGTGGGGGGAAGGGAGGGCAACCATACCCAAGCCCTGGCGCCTCCCTCTCCCTCCCATGACACATCTCCCTCCTCCCGCAGCGCTTGGCGAAGCCCTGTTGGAATCCCGCTACTTCCACCACCACGCCGTCGTGCTGCTGGATCTCCATCAACCTCTCCTCCCCCCTTGCTGGATCAAGAAGGAGGAGACGTCACTGCTCCGTACGTGTGTTGAACGCGAAGGTGCCGTCCGTTCAGCGCTAGGATCATCGGTGATTTGGATCACGACGAGTACGACTCCATCAACCCCGTTCTCTTGAACGCTTCCGCGCGCGATCTACAAGGGTATGTAGATCCACTCCTCCCTCGTTGCTAGATGACTCCATAGATAGATCTTGGTGACACGTAGGAAAATTTTGAATTTATGCTATGTTCCCCAACAGAATGATGTGATTGATTTGACCCATTCCGTTAGCTTAGCACTTGATCGTTTGTTTACTGCTATTGCTTTCTTCATGACTTATACATGTTCTTATGACTATGAGATTATGCAACTCCCGAATACCAGAGGAACACTTTGTGTGCTACCAAACGTCACAACGTAACTGGGTGACTATAAAGGTGCTCTATAGGTGTCTCCGATGGTACTTGTTGAGTTGGCATAGATCAAGATTAGGATTTGTCACTCCGATTGTCGGAGAGGTATCTCTGGGCCCTCTTGGTAATACACATCACTATAAGCCTTGCAAGCATGATAATTAATGAGTTAGTTACGGGATGATGTATTACAAAACGAGTAAAGAGACTTGCCGGTAACGAGATTGAACTAGGTATTGGATACCGACGATCAAATCTCGGGCAAGTAACATACCGATGACAAAGAGAACAATGTATAGTGTTGTGCGGTTTGACCGATAAAGATCTTCGTAGAATATGTAGGAACCAATATGAGCATCCAGATTCCGCTATTGGTTATTGACCGGAGATGTGTCTCGGTCATGTCTACATAGTTCTCGAACCCGTAGGGTCCGCACGCTTAAAGTTCTGTGACGATCGGTTGTATGAGTTTATATGTTTTGATGTACCGAAGGTAGTTCGGAGTCCCGGATGTGATCACGGACATGACGAGAAGTCTCAAAATGGTCGAGACATAAAGATTGATATATTGGAATCCTACATTTGGACATCGGAATAGTTCCGAGTGAAATCGGGATTTTACCGGAGTACCGGAGGGGTTACCAGAACCTCCCGGGGCTAATGGGCCTTGTTGGGACATAAGGGAAAGAGACAGGGGTCGGCCTAGGGCAGGCAGCGCGCCCCCTTTCCCCTGTCCGAATTGGACTAGGAGAAGGGGGGCGGCGCCCCCTTTCCTTCTCTTTCTCTCCCTGCCTTTCCCCCTCCTAGTAGGAGTAGGAAAGGGAGGAATCCTAATCCTACTAGGAGGAGGATTCCTCCTCCTAGGCGCGCCAACAAGGGCCGGCCGGCCTCCCCCTTGCTCCTTTATATACAGGGGCAGGGGGCACCTCGAGACACACAGGTTGATCACAAAGATCTCACTCAACCGTGTGCGGTGCCCCCCTCCACCATAATCCACCTCGGTCATACTGTAGCGGTGTTTAGGCGAAGCCCTGCTGCGGTAGCTTCATCAACATCGTCACCACGCCGTCGTGCTGACGAAACTCTTCCCCGAGCTCTACTGGATCGTGAGTTCGGGGACGTCACCGAGCTGAACGTGTGCTGAACGCGGAGGTGCCGTACGTTTGGTACTGAGGATCGGTCGATCGTGAATACGTACGACTACATCAACCGCGTTGTCATAACGCTTCCGCTTAACGGTCTACGAGGGTACGTAGACGACTCTCTCCCCTCTCGTTGCTATGCATCACCATGATCCTGCGTGTGCGTAGGAGTTTTTTTGAAATTACTACGTTCCCCAACAATACTCTCATGGTCTAAGGAATTATGCAAGCATTAACCATCTTTGTGTTATTAACCATAAAACTTGTGATGGATGTATCTCATAGCAAAACATCAATCCGGGTTGATTCAACACAAATGTTCTTCTAACATTGTGCCCTCAAAGTTGCTGGCATAGACATGCCCATGATTAGGAAAACAGAACCATCATGCAACACTTGAGCTAGTCATAGAGGCCAGACTAGGAATACATTTTACCGTCTATTATTCCACACGTGCATATGAGTCTTCCTCCGAGCCTCGTGGTTATTATAGACTCAAGAACCACAACAGTTATAGCATGAAACATAAACATAATTATGAACAAGGAGATAATCAATAACTTTTATTATTGCCTCTAGGACATATTTCCAACAAAAATAACAACTTTATTATTGCCTATAGGGCATATTTTCTTCATCTATGATGGGCTTCCTCAAATGCCCGAGGTCTTCATTAGCAAGCAAGTTGGATGCACACCCACTTAGTTTTCGTTGAGTTTTCATACACTTATAGCTCTTAGTGCATCTGTTGCATGGCAATCCCTACTCCTCACATTGATATCGATTGATGGGCATCTCCATAGTCCGGCGATCCGCCGAGTTGATGTGAGACTTTCTTCCTCTTGACTTCTCCTTATTGATCTATCATCACATTCTATTCCACCTATAGTGTTATATTCATGTCTCACGCTCATGTATTGCATGGAGTCGAAAATGTTAAAGCACGTTAGAAGTACGATCCAATTGTCTGGTTTGACACCGGGGTGCTCATGATTTAATCTTTAGGTTGGAAGTGCCAATCGCTGACCCCTATATATACCAAGAAAAAACGGTGAAACCAAAACTCTGTTCAGAGCTACGTCTGACTGTCCAGAATTCAGAGCCCGAAGTTGCAAAGCGTGAGGAACTCCATGTCGGTGTCGACGTACTTTGTCCAGAGATGCTTGTACTGGTTGAAGGCGACGTCGAGCCATGGCTTCAAGTTGCCGTTGAAGTGTATCACCGCGGCTCCCCGGATGTCTTCGGGCCTGACGTGCGGGTTGTAGCCGAGACCCATGACGTGCCACCACCTGTCCAGCGGCCTCGTTTTGCCGTAGAACGTCATCAGCCCCGCCGGCAGCACGGAGGCCGCGTCCCACAACGTCCCGTTCTCGTTCTGCCATGGCAACAAAACAGACAATGGAGAGCACGTCGTCAAGCTAGCTAGCTCAAAATCGTTCGTGTTTCAGGCGTGGGCAAGCTCACCATGTCCATGAGCTGGTGGAACTGGTCGGTGCACTGGTCGCGGCGCCACGCCTGGAGGTCGAACACGTTGACGCCGTAGGACCAGGCGCACGCGCTGGGGCTGAACCGCTCCCGCACGGCGGCCTCCGAGAAGTTGAGGTACTTGCCGTACCGCCGGAACCCGCCGAAGCAGGTGTCCAGTGCGCCGTTCACTTGGCCGCCCAGGTCGACGCGCCACAGCTCGGCCAGGTCCCTCTGCACCACCACGTCGTCCTCCAGGAGCACCACCCGCTGCAGCGCCGGGAACATCTCGGGGAGGTAGAACCGCAGGTAGTCGAGCTCCCGCAGCGCCACGTCCCTGTTCCCGGCCTCGATCTGCCTCAGCACGGGCGAGTAGGAGGCGTTGAGGAATGGGAAGTCGGAGGCCGCGAGGAGCTGCACGTGCGCGCCCAGCGGCGGCGGCCTGCGCGCGAACCAGACGCGGAAGGCCGGGAGGTACATGGGCGCGGTGACCACGTGGAAGACGTGGCGCGAGGGCTCGGTCGCGGCGCGCGCGGCGGAGGCCACCACGACGGACACCGCGAGGATGTTGTCGGAGAAGATGGCGTAGTGGTACAGCGACGGGTCGGTGAGCTCCGGCGGCGGGATGGCGGGGTCGGCGTCGGGGACGGCGGACGCGTTGGCGAGGAGGGACTCCATGAGCCGCATGGCGAGGCAGTGGAGGGACTTGGGCGTGGAGACCGCGGCGATGCGCGAGTTGAGCTGGCCGTCGCGGCGGGCGCGGAGGAGCTGCTGCCCGACGGCGAAGACGGTGTCGGAGAGCTTCAGGATCTTGGACTGCGTGTCGAACGCCTCCTTGGCGCCCGCGGCGAGGGCGCGCGCGCGCTTCACGTGCCCGCGGGCCTCCTTCTCCAGCAGCGCCACCGTGGAGACGGAGAGGCGGGAGGAGAGCGCGGAGAGGCGCGAGGAGGTGGACAGGAAGGACTCCGTCTGGGACGCGGAGTCGGAGCTGAGGCGGCGCGCGTGGGCCGCGTACGCCGCCAGCACGGCCGCGTGGTCCTCCGCGTGCCGGCGGACGGCCGCCAGGCGCCAGGCCGGGGAGTTGGGGACCGCCGTGGTGATGGTGGTCGCGGACAAGAAGAAGACGACGCAGGCGAGGAAGAGGAGCGTGACCAGCGCCGCGAACGCCGCGCGGCGCGGCGCGTGCGATCGGCCGCCGGCCATCTCCTAGCTGCGCCTAGTAGAAGGACGCCGCTGAGCAACGGAGAGTGGACGAGGAGATCGTTTCGCGCGCGCTGTTTCCCCTACGCCGTCGCCGGTGGGCTTTTGTTTAGAGGGTTTGGTTGGGTTCAACTCCTTGTGGTGTCCCGCGACCGGATTTTTGTCAGTGTGCCCGGTGGGGTGGCACTTTGACTCTTTGGAGGATGATGATGATCAGTGAGCGGAGTGGTGAGGCCCCGGTCGCCGGACGGCGACGGCCTCCATTGCCCAACTGACATGGCAGATATCCGAGCCCATTGTCAGCGAGCTTGGTTCAGAACTTCAGTTGCGTTACTGAACATAAACCAGTGTATTCAGTGGACTAAAGATAAACTAATGCGCTAATGCTAGTGACTCTGGTTTTTTTTTTGGAAGTGGTAGTGGCTCTGGTTTGGTCGCACTAGCTTTGGCTAGTGGTGCGTGCATGTTCAAAATTTGCCTAACAGTGTGGCTGTGTGGGCAGGATTTTCCAAAGGTTGCCCCTGTCCTCTTGATTGGAAATGGGAACATGATTTGAACATTCAGGGCAATTTTAGAAAAAAAAATTTTAAACATAAACAATATTTTTACTTTTTGAAAATTTCACTAAAACAAAGATATTTCTGCAATTGAAAAATAATAAATGCATTTTTTAGAAATCTCTAATAACTTAGCGAAACCCAAATATTTTTTGAAAAATTGGGAATAGTTTTTGAATTTTATTTTTTTGGGAACGAGAATGAAGAATTAAAGTTCTGGATATTTTTCAAAACGGAGATAAATTTTTTAATTCTTAATATTTTTTGAAAATATGTACAAAAATTGAAATTATGAAAAAAGGTATAATTTGTTTTATAAAATATTGTATTTACAAAAAAGGAAAAAGGAAAACTAAATTTGAAGGGAAAAGGGAGAAGAGAAAAGAACAGAGAAAGAAAACAGAAATAGAACACTGAAAAGAAACAAAAATGTGTCGGCGTTCGTGCGAAGCTCTGACTTTTTGCCACTATATGCAGCAAATAGGGTTTCCCCAACTGTGTGGAAATCCCAGCAAGAAGAAACGGTGAAACCAAAACTCTATTGAGAGGTCTCCAGAATCTAGAGCCCGAAATTGCAAAGCGTGAGGAACTCCATGTCGGTGTCGACGTACTTTGTCTAGAGATGCTTGTACTGGTTGAAGGCATCAAATAACGGATGGGTCTTGTCCATCACATCATTTTCTAATGATGTGATTTCGTTCATCAAATGACGATACATGTCTATGGTCGGGAAACTTAACATCTTTGATTAACGAACTAGTCAAGTAGAGGCATACTAGGGACACTCTGTTTTGTCTATGTATTCACACATGTACTAAGTTTCCGGTTAATACAATTCTAACATGAATAATAAACATTTATCATGATATAAGAAAATATAAATAACAACTTTATTATTGCCTCTAGGGCATATTTCCTTCATGAGACCTGACTCGCCTCTGTCTATGGTGCATATGAAGGTGGACTCGCCGGCAACCTCATGTGAGGGACAAGATTCACCTTTGTCATGTGTCTGAGTCCATGGTGTCAGTGCTACTTGTGGTTGTTGATCTTGAGGTGGACGGTATGTTTGCGCCTGATCATTGGAGCCTAGCCAGCCGCTCGCCTTTGTGGACCATGGAGGTTCCGACGTTGCGGTCACCCACTCG
Organism: Triticum dicoccoides; assembly: GCF_002162155.2. Classification (NCBI taxonomy): domain Eukaryota; kingdom Viridiplantae; phylum Streptophyta; class Magnoliopsida; order Poales; family Poaceae; genus Triticum; species Triticum dicoccoides. The sequence goes on from NC_041390.1 coordinate 552,360,470, forward strand.
CACGTGAACATCGGCAGGTGGCATGTATGTGTGACAAGGTTGATGGGATTCTCTTCCAGATAGAGCTTCGCACCTTGCTCGCACATTTGAAGGCGCCTAGCCCTGGATCTGGCAAGACGATTGTGGAGGAGCCTCTCGGGAGCAAACGAAAGAAGAATGGCACCACAGGAAAGAAGTCTGCAACTGCTTGATGGATGGCCGTCAGTCTCTTCGGTTATCCTTATGGTCTGGTTTGTCTCCGTGGATTTTGCGTTGTCCGCGGTCTTCGACCGAGGTGGTTGGTGGTCGTTGCTTGTTGGATATGATTGTCGGGCTGATTGTTCGTGTATGGAGTTGCATGCTCTGTGAGTAGTCCATATATTATTAGTTTGTATCAGTATTCACTTGATTTTTCATTAATCAACTGGGTTTGTTTTCTACTTAATTAACCGATGAGGCCAATCTTTTGCCTGTGTTTAACAAAAAAAGAAAAACTCACAACATTTGCCAGATGCTTATCCTGCCTAGCAAGTTTGAATCGCACACTTCAGCGTCCTCTCTGTCGAGTTTGATTAATGTTGGAACATCTAGACATGTCATCTTTAGGTTGAAAGTGCCAAAAGTTGGCAAATCGCTGACCCCTATATTTACCAAGAAAAAACGGTGAAACCAAAACTCTGTTCAGAGCTACAGTACGTCTGGACTCTCCAGAATTCAGAGCCCAAAATTGCAAAGCGTGAGGAACTCCATGTCGGTGTCCACGTACTTTGTCCAGAGATGCTTGTACTGGTTGAAGGCGACGTCGAGCCATGGCTTCAAGTTGCCGTTGAAGTGTATCACCGCGGCTCCCCGGATGTCCTCGGTGAAAGAACATGCGGTGCCGCCATGTTTGGTTTTGGTAATTGATGACAATCTCTATGGACTAATGGTTTCCTTGAGTTATATTTGAAGGTTTTGTCCATCGGATTTTCTTGGAGTGCATGTGTTGATTTCAAGGAGAGTTTGTGTTGACCAAGGTGTTATTCAAGGAATTATCCAAAGATTGGTCATGTGAGAGTTGAGCTTATTACAAGCATGTCTTGAAGAAGAAGATTGTGTGATCATTCATGTCTACCTTCAAGACATCATTCAAATGAAGAGAATTGGAAAGGTTCAAGGTTGATCAAGACTAAGTCAAGAGTGAATCAAGTTGATCAACTCACAAAGCGCAGAAGATGTACCGAGAGGGATCAAGTGATCCCATGCTATGGTAATAATTGTCAATTACGCTTTGTGTACTAACCCATGGTCTTCGTGAGAGGTCTTTGTGGGGTTAGGTTGCGGTGTGCAAGTTCAAGTGGAGCATCATGAAGAGATCAAATGCTTGAAGCTTGCCGTCCTTTGTGGTGATAATGGACTTGTGGAGATGTGCGGAAGAGTGGCTCACCCATAGTGGAGTATGGGGGAGCAATCAACTAGTCTTCATCGAGTCAACACAATCAAGAAAGGTGGTCCAACTTGAGGGAGTCAAGCTTGTCATCATCTAGCTCAAGTGGACCATGTGCAAGGCAAAGGTTTGCCCTTGATAGGTTTTCTATTTTACCGGTCTCATGATGGTAGTTGGGAGACCGGGTTATAGGATCGATTGTCGTACTATCAAGGGGGGCTCTCGATGAGTAGCTTGATCGTATCGTTCGTAGAGAGCTCAAACCATTGCATCCTTACATCATCTTTCTTGGTTCTTGTTTGGTTCTCTTTGTGAGTCTTAGAGCTTATGGTCATCTTGATGACAAGCTTGAGTTCATCGAAAACGGAGTTCGCATGCATCTTCTATGATGTTTTCGATGTTGGAGGTTTTGCCGATTCTTCTCGGTTGGAGGTTTCACTCCTCTTTTTGTTAGGCATACCTCCCCTTCCTCTTCTTACTATTACCAGTCGCTGTTTTGATGCTACTCGTCGTCTTGTTTCCAACAAGCTTGAGTTTGCTCAATTCGGAGCTCATATGCAGAAGTTATGGCAGTTCTTGTTTTCTTGGAAGTGGTTTTTGTCTGGTCCCAGCGGTAGTACCACGAGCCCCAGCGGTAGTACCGCTTGAAGCTCTCAACCGTTGTACCGCTGCTTCCGGGCGGTGGTACCGCCATCTTGCTCAGCAAAGACTTGGGCGGTTGTTCCGGCCAGGCACCGCCCAAGTACCAGTCAGGCCTCTGTTTTCATGCGGTACTCGGGCGGTGGTGGCCCGGTTGGTCCGGTCGTACCGGTACCACCGGTGTCTGGAGCGGTTCTACCGCTCAGGAGTTAGCCGCCCGAGCGCTCAAGGCCATGCGGTTGCACCGGCCCGGTACCGCTCGACTACCGCACTCAGGGGTGACTCCCTTCTGTTCCTATGCGGTGGTTGAGCGGTGGCTGGGCGGTTGCTCCGGTTGTTCTTCTCAACCGGTGCTACCGCCTGGTCGCCCGGTTGTACCGCCTGGTATGGTTCTGCACGTATACTATGAGTCCCGGTTGTACCGGGACCAGGAGCGGTAGTATCGCTCGTGTGCGGGCTGAGCACATAACGGTTGGATTTCCCCCCTCCTATAAAAGGGGGTCTTCTTCCCCAATGAACCCTATCTCTTGAGCTCGTTTTTGCCCCCATTGTTGACCTTCTTTGAGCTTGCTAACTCTCATCCCTCCATGGATTCTTGCTAGTTTTTGAGGGAAAAGAGAGAGGAGATCTAGATCTACATTTCCACCAATCACTTTTTCCTCTATGTGAGGGGAACCCCTTGGATCTAGATCTTGGAGTTCTTGGTGTTCTCCTTCTTGTTCTTCCTCTCATTTTCCTCCCTAGCATTAGTTGCTCCGGTGGGATTTGAGAGAGAAGGACTTGTGCACTCCGTGTGCCCTTGCCATTGCATTTGGTGCATCGGTTTGAGTTCTCCACGGTGATACGTGGAAGTGAAGTTTGAGAAGCTTATTACTCTTGGGTGTTTGGGCACCCTAGAGCTTGTTCCTCTTGGGTGCCTTGGCGCCCTAGACGGTTGGTGTTGTTCGGAGCTCAATCATTGTGGTGTAAAGCTCCGGGCAAGCGTCGGGGTCTCCAATTAGGTTGTGGAGATCGCCCTGAGCAATTTGACGGGTACCGGTGACCGCCCCCAAGGGTTGCCAGAGTGTACGGGTTCGGTGACCGCCCCCAAGGGTTGCCATTTGTACGGGTTTGGTGACCGCCCTCAAGGGTCCCTTAGTGGAATCACGGCATCTTGCATTGTGCGAGGGCGTGAGGAGATTACGGTGGCCCTAGTGGCTTCTTGGGGAGCATTGTGCCTCCACACCGCTTCAAACGGAAATTAGCATCCACAAGGGTGTGAACTTCGGGATACATCATCGTCTTCGCGTGCCTCGGTTATCTCTTACCCGAGCTCTTTACTTATGCACTTTACTTTGTGATAGCCATATTGTTTCTTGTCATATATCTTGCTATCACCTAGTAGTTTATCTTGCTTAGCATAAGTTGTTGGTGCATATAGGTGAGCCTAGTTGTTGTAGGTTTTGTGCTTGAAAAATTAACCGCTAGGTTTATTCCGCATTTGTTCAAGCCTAAACCGTAATTATTTTAAAACGCCTATTCACCCCCCCCCCCTCTAGGCGACATCCACGATCTTTCACTCGGGCCTGACGTGCTGGTTGTAGCCGAGACCCATGACGTGCCACCACCTGTCCAGCGTCCTCGTGTTGCCGTAGAACGTCATCAGCATTAATAAGAATTCCTCTAGCTTAGATTACTTTGGGCAATGGAGAGGGTTGTAGGTCGCTTCCTGTTGTATTCCATTATCTTCTCATCAGACACTTGGGCATCCCAATTTTGACCCCAATTCAGTTGTTCTCGCAGATTTTCACCTAGGGCATTTGCATTCCCATGATTAGGCGTGATTGTCAGGTCCTTAAATGGAGAACATTCTTCTGATCATAATGGAGATGCAGGTGGATGATGATTATTCATCTGTGTGAAGGTAAATCCATGGGGAAGTGAAGAAATCAGTACAAGCACATAATTGAGCATTAATACTCGCTCCTTATTGATGATTTTTTTGCGGGTCGCTCTTTATTGATGATGATTACTTACGAGAAAGGATATGGGCTTCCTTGGCGCTCCAATTGGTGAGGGATTTGTTGCAGAAAGAGCTCCATGAGCATGTCGTGGGAGGCATGGAGGGCCGTCGGCGACGTGCGCGGGTAGGCGTGGAGCGAACGCGCGCTGGGGGCGGCCGGGCGCGGGGGCGCGCAAGGTGGCGTCTGGAACGGGCACTGGCGGGGGAGCAGGGGCGGCCGGGCGGGCGCGGATGTCGGGGGAGGCCGGGCGTGGCGGGCACTGATGGAGGAGTGTTGGCTGTGGTAGAGGAGCAAGGGCGGACGGGGAGCAGGGGCGACCGAGCGCGGAGCCAGGAGTGGGGGCGGAGGGGCAGGAGCGGCTGGGCGCGTCGGATGCAGCGGGGCAGAGGAGGATTAAGCGGAGGGCGTGAGTTGCTGCGTGGAGGAAAGTTTAGTGGCTTAACCATACACTAACAGCGTGGTTGATGCTAAACATTAAACATTGAGATGATTTTGATCGTCGGATCTCTCCATTAGACGGCTGAGATGTATTGGTTCTCCGCCCTCTCGTGCTTTTATAGGGGTAGTAAATAGTAGATAGATAGATAGATAGATAGATAGATAGATAGATAGATAGATAGATTATGTCATGAACTGAAATGCACGATCTTCATAGGGATCACTTTTCACGATACCTAAAGGTGGTAGTTATATTATATCATGAACTGAAATGCATGATCTTCACATGGATCATTAATTTGACCAGACGATACCAATGCTGAGTGGCATTTTTTAGTAGTTGAGATTTTAGTAGCAAAATTAAGTAGTATGACACAACTAATGACGAAACTGACAAAAATGTTTTTTTTAAATGTGTGAATGTTTTTTAAAATTTGATAACTTTTTAAATTTTGTTTTTGCTCTAATCTTTGAACCTTTTCAAATTAATGACTTTTTAATATTTCGGAACCTATTTAAAATTTATGAACTTTTTCAAATTTACTAACTTTTTAAAATTTGTAAACTTTTTTTTGAATTGTTTTAAAATTTGTAATTTTTTTCAAACTCATGATATTTTTAAAAGATTTGCTTAGATCTTCTTTCTCCAATCTTGGATTAGAGAAGGAGATATTCACGACTACTGGCGATTTCATTATGGGCAGCTCATGATCTTCATATCAATCTAGTATTATTCATCTCTGTATCTATTCTTTCTTAGCTAAACAGGTGAAAGGTCTATCCAATTTAGTTATATTATATCATGAACTGAAATGCACGATCTTCACAGGGATCACTTTTCATGATACCTAAAAGGTGGAATAGTGATTTTCAAATCACTACCTGCATGAACTTTTTCCAAATCACGAATTTTATCAGATTCATGCTCGCGTTTGATGGGCAGGGCTAGCACTTTGGCAGATTCGTGATTTTTTTAGCATTGCAGATTCGTGACTAGGTCGATCATTCTCGCATGGGTCTAAAGCCGGCCTGTAGTAGACTTCGGACCATTATCTGAACCAAAGTAAGCCGTAAATTCCTGGCGGCCTGGTGCTAATCCTTTTGTTTTTGAGAACGGCCTGGTGCTAATCTGAAACGTCAAAATGTCCGCAGCCTCTAGCAGCAGGGCCGGCAGCGGCAACCGCTCTTCCATCATCTGCCGGCCGCCGCAAACGTCAAAAACTCTCGTGTACTCCGTCGAGACCGCAGATTCAATGCGAGCAAGTGACAGGTGCGGCCGCCATTCCGCGAACTTCCCTGCATAAGTACATAGCAGGCCACAAAGTCGTGCCTGGGGAACGCGCACCGCTCGTTCGGCGAAATACCCCACCGAGACTGCCTGGCGCCGATGCGCAACGCGGGAGGCTTCGTGGACTGACCAGTCCGTACGATTCGCCGCCGGTTCAAAGCCAAGTCCTACTGGGCGCACGACGGACGACCTTGTTGTCAGGGAAGCGGACTAAGCGAGCTGTTTCTTCCTATACCAGTGATCCTTTTACACAAAGGTACGTGCACCGACAACCCTCCATTTATCTCAAAACTGGGGGAAAAAGAAGCGAAGACGATCAGATTAGGCAGTTCATTCAGAAACCATACATAGCACAACTCTGCAGTACATGCAACTATGGACAAAATTGGAGCTGAGCTATGTTTACACAGGGCACGGCTACAACCTACAACAGCTCCTACGTTGCACAGAAGGGTGATTAGTTGCACGAATTCATCCTATTACATTGTAGCACACATTAGTTCTGTTAGCTTCACTGTTAACAGAACGAAACTCTAATACCTCTTCATGCTAACAGTAATACTAGCAGATGGAGGTAGGTACTGCTCTCTACTGCACTCTAAAATCAAATCTACATTGCTACAGAGTACAAACTAAGTGTAGCATTTGGTCGGCTGGTAATTCGTCGAGGCCTCGGTGGTGCAAGGGAGCGAGTCCCAAGGCACGGTCGCTCTCCAGTCATCAGAAAGCGGCCCTTGCAGGTTGTTGAATGGGAAATTCATGGACCGTGGAGCTCCGCCGACGTTGTTGCCGATATCAGGCAGGTCGACCACGCATCTGCTGATCATGTTGTTGTTGTTGCATTGTTGCGGCTGCGCAAACTCAATGTTCATGGGGGCTGATCTGTCCATGTTGGAGAATGTGATGGGTGACGCGTTCATAACCATCGATGCAATGTCCATCCCAGCCGGAAGATCAAGCGGAATTGCCGACAGGATACTCATGGCCTGGTGCTCTGCATCTGATGGTGGGAGAACTATGGATGTAGCTGGCCTGCTTATGCTGTCAATGATGTTGAGAGTGCTCTGACAGGAGGAAATTATCGATGGAAAATAGCCACTGCTGCTGAACTGGATGTTGGAGGAGATGATGTTGGTCATTGCGGACGATGTGTTCTCTGAGGTGTGTCGACTTCTGTGTGTGGTCTGCAAGTGGGGAGGTATGTAGGCCCCATTTGTGTTGGGTAATGGAGGAGAGACCCATGAGTGTGAGAGCGCCCTCTGCGCTGTGGCGTTGGTTTTCTTGAAAATCCTGCAGATTGCCCACGAATCCTGCTCATGAGGAGAAAATGGAAAGAAAATATGTCGGTTAGTGATTTTCTTGTGAAAGGTAAACAATATCTTACACTTATAACAGAGAGGAAAGATTAAGCGAATCCATGTCTGACATAATAAAATTCACTATATTCTGAACATTTGCATTGTGCTATTTATATATCTGCAGGCATTTGCAGTTTTGCAGTCCTTATATTTTTCCGAAAGAAATATATTGCAAGTTATCTTAGTGTAATGTTTGAAAGACATGTATTTTTAACGTAGCAGCAATGTTCTTCAAGATTTAGGGGGCATCCTACATAAGTTGCATTCAAGTTCACATGTTCAGTGAAAAATTCAGAGCTATTTTCTCTCAAAGTTGCAGCATGCGAGTTGCTTACATTTGGTGGAATGGTCTTCTCCAGTGGCTTCTTCTGCGGCAATGAAGGGTCGGTGAGTGATGGCAGCCGAAACTCATGCATCATCCAGTCTGTTTTGACACCTTTGGCTGCTCTACCCTTGTAAAAGACGAGAGACTTCTTCAAGCCTATACACTTGCTTCCATCGGAGGAGTAGATTGGTCTGTCGGTTCCGGTCGCCTTCCAGAAGCCTGCTCCGGTCACCCTGTTAGGCCTTGTGCTGTTCCGGTACTTCCTATCCCTTGGGCAGTAGAAATACCACTCCTTCTCTCCAGTGCTTGCTAGTTCTTCATTGAGAAAAATAAAAGTTTTGGTAAGTAAGCGTGAGCAAAAAGAAGTTTCACGGCGTCTATTAAGCAACTCAGTGTATAACCAAAGATCAGTTAACTTAATCCTATGCCCTGTCCCCCTGCTCCTCTTGTAATACCCTGTTTCTCTCCTAATCTTAATGAAAAGGCAGAACACCTGCCAGTTAGCCTAAAAAAAAATCCTATGTCCTGTTTGGTGCAATCATGGTCAAGAAATAATAGTGAGATATACACATGAATCATGCCTGCAGGACTTATTAACCATGGAGAAACCAACTTTGAAACTTATAAATCAACTATTCAGCCTTAACATGATGAACCACTAGAAGACATATTCAGTAAGCACCTACAGTAGTAGGATCATGTAAACTCGAAGATGGGATATCATGTGCCAAGTTTCTCAACATCATATGGGTCAAGGTGCATGCAGTTATTTACTGTAGTTAGTAGCTATTCCAATCCTGATAATTACACGGGTAAGCCTTTTCCCCAGGTTTAACCCTAAAATTTCTTTGGCTTCATCATATATATATGGGTGCTGTCTACTCGTGGACACTAGAAAAGAGGTGGAAAAAACCCTATGCAGTAGCACAACCTCAAATAGACAACTAACCAAAATATGCATGTAATATTGTCAGAGTTTTCTCTTGTTAAACCAGTGGGAAAAGAAAATATGTACTCAATTACAAAGTACCAACAAGATGGAGCATGTATGCTTCATCCCGGTCATGCGGAGAGAAGATATATGAGCAAGTAATGTTCTTATTGCAGAATAGAAAGGCTTCATAGCTCTTTATTGGTCTGTGCAGAGAAGCAAAAGATAGTTCACAAGGGGTTTATAGAAGCTTACTTGGGAGATCCCATGGATCAAACTTGTAGATGTCTAGCTGCCTGATAAGCTCAATCGGAAGAGACTTCTGCTGGATTTTCCTCTTGAGGTAGAACCTGACGAGCTCTTCATCAGTTGGATGAAACCTGAAGCCAGGTAACATAACTTCATCTTGCTTCTCCATGTCATCACTCCTGATCTCCTCCATATCCTTACCACCGTAAAACAAACCGGTGGCTGGATGCTAAGTAACTAGCCCAATCAAAGCTAACCTTAGCCCTAGTTATCAGCAGCGTACTAAACCCTAATGACTGATGTGTTAGGTGAGACTTTACTGGACAGGAACTAGCTAAGGATTTGGGTTTCTACTGATCACGGAGGTGGAAGAGGGATCACGCTCGATGACTTGAACGCAAGATTGAACTAACCTAAACAACCTAGCTCTAAGCACTGCCTGTTCCTTATCAAGCAAAGCAAGCAGGAAAACTATGAGGGAACTATGGTATGCAGCTACTTAAAGAGAGAAGGAAGCTCGAGCTTAAGTCCCAGACTTGCACTTAGCTCTCTTAGCTGCTCCCTTTGTAGGGTCTTCCTTCCCGCTATTCGGCTTATTGTTCACACCTTTGCACACACGCAAGAACAGGCTCTTATAGCAGATCTTTAGAATACACCTGTCGTTGAACTCTTGTTATAGGGTCTCTTTGGTCTTTACTCCATGACGAGGATCTCAATGAACTGTACAAATTCTGCTGCCATTTTGGGATTAGCATTCTTTAGATTACTTAGCAATTAGTTAATTAACGTTGCTTTGCATCTGACATAGTTCAGACATATGTGTTACTGCTTATAATTATGTCTTCTGAGAGAATAATCTACTAGCTCACTAGATTGCTAGCTTAATGTTTTTTATTGTGGCTTCCTTGTCCATAGTTGATGTGTAGTAAGTAACAATTCCCAAGACATCAAGAGACTTCCAAATTCCAAGTAAGTACAGTTTTATATTGGAACACTGGGAGTGTAATTCCCTCTGACACCAACTATATTTTACATTGGTATCAACATCTATATCCCCTCCCCACGTTTGATCCCGCTCCTGATCCAAAAATTCCTTCCAAATCATGCCTTTTCCCTTTCATTCTTATCTTTTTTTCTCTCTCACCTTTATAGTTTATGTTTTAAGGATAACTGCTAAACGGTAGCGAAAATGGGAGTCAAAGGATATTGCTTACGAATTTGAATGCATTTGCTCAATTTGCGTGCTCCTAATTTGAACATTGCCCCTGACAGAAAATAGAAGAATAAAAAAGTTCCGAATGAGGAAACTGATGTTTATGAACCTGTATTTTCAGTAATCATTAATCAAAGAAAAGAACGAGGGAAATACCGATCACTCACCTTGGTAGTTGCACGTTTCTCATTCCTAGAATGGAGCCAAAAAGACGAGTCATATCCGGTAAAATTACTTATCTGTCCCATTGAAAAGATGCTAATGTCTCTGGCTGTTGTAAGCATGTGAATGGTCAAACCTGAGTTAAATCTGGCCTCAGTCATTAGTTTACTCTATGGATAGTGATGTAGTATTAGTTGCTGATGTGTTACAGCCAAGGGGGGTTAACTACCTTTGTACGCATTCGGTTGTCACTACTCTGAAAGTCCTACGTTTGTCTGTAACAGCACATCCATTGGTATGGACTAGATGCACACCTCTCTTGACTATTTCACCTGTGCAACCAATTCCAGCTCCAAGCAAAGGTTAGTTGTCATCCTTTATACATTATACTCCCTCCGTTCAGAAATACTTGTCGGAGAAATGGATGTATCTAGACATATTTTAGTTCAAGATACATTCGTTTTTAGTCCATTTATTCGACAAGTATTTCTGGATAGAGGGAGTATATTTGTGTATAATTTGTATCACATTTCTCGACAAATCGGTTACTCTTCTAAATGCAGTATTCTGGCATGTGATAAATCTTATGCATCTGATGTTTGCACCATGGATGCATCATGCATGGGGCTACAGCTGCTAAGGTGAAAGAAGCCAAGGTATGGGAAAAATGAAGATGCCTCACTGTCACTAGGCCACCATCATAATCACATGCCACCATACTTTAACCGGAAAAATCCAGACCTGCCCGTTCGTGCAGCATTGGGCGCATCACGGGGAACTTCTACAGACATTGATGCGAAAATCCTGCGTGGATCCAAGTGTAGCCTCCTCATTCTTCACCACCAACCAGAGAGAGAAGAGAAAAAGAAAGTATGAAACCCAAAATCCCATGGACCCAAGTTTTTTGCAGACCCTGTCCTCCGAGCACCCAACAGTGCAAGGACCTTGGAATTAAATGATGTTGGGAGGTCACTGCTAGTAATAGGGGATTATAGATGGTCTTAGGGTCAAACCTCTGTGCTACGAGTCGGTTCGTGGATACCCACGCAGTTCTTTTCTTTTCTACTAGGAGTGCTGCTGCATCCATCCACGAGTGCGACTCACTGGCCTCTTGTCGGTGACGAACTACTGAAGACCTTACTGATGGGTGCATCTGTACACTTGTTCTACAGATTTGCAATGGATTACTGCATCAGTAGTGTTCTTCGGTGTTTTGTCAGCTTCACACATAACCATCTCTTTCGTCTAAATGGAAAGGCAGATTCCTTCAAAAACTTCTTTTTGTCTAAATGAAAAGGCAGATTCCTTCAAAAACCTATCACCTACATAACCCCGTCTTTTTCGTCTAAACGAAAAGTAGTTCCCTTCAAAAGCTTATCACCTCCATCTTTGTATGTAAATCATCTTTTTCGTCTAAATTGAAAGGCAGCGCTCCTGTCGGTTCGTCGAAGAAAAAAACATCTATTGTTCTACATCATGGCGTCCTGAAATGGTCGGGCGGGCGACGGAGTGAGTCGAGTCGGTCACTGACCAGTGGGCCAGACGCAGCAGCTGCCTCTCTCCTACTCAGTCGTGCTTGTCCGTTGATCGGGCCGTGTGCCTCAACCCAACCCACTCGTGCGGCCTCTCGTTTGATGTTGCCTAGTCTAGTCGGGCGGCTGGGGTCAAACCCTTCCGGTTCAAGTCTCCTCCGTCGCATGCCCCTCGGTACGCGTGGCCTCTGTAATAAGTTTGTTTAGCATCCAGGATCCCATGTTTCCAGGGTGCAGACTCCCAATTTAATCCCTCTGTACTCTTCCTTCCTACGCGGCCAATCGATGCGCCGAGGCCGTGTTTGTGCGTGTAACCGCGTCGCACGCCGAGCTTGGCACCTCGTCCGTTGCCCCCGTGCACGTGTGGCCTGGGACGTGGGACAGTGGCTCCCTCGGGCCCAGGTAAACTTGGCGTTTTTGGCAAAGTTCGAGCCCGGAAAACGGCTCAAACCGTTCTCAGCTTTTCTCAACGAACTTTTCTTTTCCAAAAGATCAGATGTAATTTGCCTGCGCATAAACTAGCTAGTTTTGGTTATAGGATGGTGAGGGGTAGTGAGCGTATTTGGCTCAATGATTTACCTCCTGATGTACTCAGTGCCGTGGCCGGTGATTTAACCGTGTCCACTGGTTAATTGAAATGCATGGTGTTCCAGGTAAGAAAAAAAGATCAGATTTATTATAAGGATTCACTTGAAATAAAAAAACCTCAAACATAATAAAAATTACATCGAGGTCCATGGACCACCAAACGACCATTGCAACTGCAAGAATGAGCTGCCGATGTGCCGCTGTCCCGGCTCCCATACTGGAGCCGAAAAGACTTTGTCGATAACATTCAGGAAGTCTTCGTTCACGTGCCCCTAAGAACAGGCGTTCCGGAGCCGTAGTCATCGCCGTTGAATCCTTATATCAATCTGAAGAATTTGACATCAAATATCGCCGTTACGTACGCATGGCGAGAAACCCTAACCTCCCCGCCTAGAGGAGCTGACGAGAATCTACGCCGGAGCTCAGTCTAATCCATCCCAACGGACAAACTTAAGAAGGATCGGAGCCCGGAAGACTGACTCGAAAAAGGACCGCCGCCATCCGTCCAAACGCCGCCCCTGTGCGAACTTACACCCTACCTATCTACTAGCCGGAGACGAGTCACCAGAAATCCCCTTCCCGCCACTGGCCGCCGGAGTGGCGGGCGGAGGGAAGGCGAATCCACGGACTCACCAGCGGAGATCGAGTGGAGGAAGGCTTTCCCTAACCATCTTGCGAGAGGGAAAAGAAAAGCAGATATTGATAAATATACCACAAGGACATAACATTTCTCCACTACTGCTCTTGTTTTTTTATCAGATACTGAGCCGTGAGCACAGATGTCATACATATTGCAACATAAATGCATTTTCTGTTTGAACATTTGCCGGCTTGAAATGGACAATAAAACCGTCTACAACCAGACTTTGCAAATCCGACCCTTCAAAAGCGCATCCAGGGCACTTTCTAAATCCGCGCCTCCACACCAGCATATCTCATATCCGGGATTCTATATCCATACAAATTCATGCAACATAGTACGTAGATCACCAAACCATCAAAATCGACAGGAAATGGACATATAAACCAATATCAAACAGGCATAATTTACATAAACATTACCAAAAGATCACCGAACAGGCATAGTTCACACAGTTCAATGATCTGACACATTGTAAATACATACTAGAACTAGATTATATAAAAGGAGAGGGTGAGCTTCACCACTTCCTTGCCGGCCCTTTGCCTTTCCGATCGGCGGCGCTGCTGTAGGCTTTCGCAGCAGGAGGTGGGTCGACGTCGGAGCTGGACCCGTCGGAGGAGGAGGAGGAGATGACAATGTAGCCTTGCAAGCGCCGGACGATGTGGTCTTGCTTGCGCTTGAGCTTGAGCTTGGCCATCATCGCCGCCTCCCGCTCGGATTGCTCAATGCCGAGCCGGAGCTGCTTGGCGTTGATCCTCCGGAGCCGTCGGGCGTCCGTCTCCGCCGTGGTAAGTGAGCGACGGTACACCCACTGGAGGAGACACTCCTCCTCGTCGGGCAACGCATCATGCGGCGGCGGCGGGCGGACTGCGCAGCC
>NC_041390.1:552374330-552375892 GCF_002162155.2 Triticum dicoccoides
CTCTGCTTCTCGCGGCAGGCGGCGTGTGCCTCCGACTCTGGAGTCTGCATCCGCGACGACGGCGGAGCAGGCACTAGAACCCAGCCCGCGCGGAGCATGCACTAGAACCCAGCCCGCGTGGAGCATGCACTAGAACACGGCCCGCACGGAGCAGCGACCGGAGGTGGAGGAGCCCGTTGGGCGGGCGGAGCAGATTGGGCAGCCCGTGCAGATCCGCCTCGCCAACGGTGAAGTGAGCTAAGGTTTGCTCCGGAAGGGGATTTTGTGGGGTCAGGGTGGGCTAGTGGTGGGCCGGGCTGACATGCTAGACGCGCTCGGGCTGCCTCATATCCATCTTATCTTTAGGCTGGATATGAGGGGTGCCGATCAGCCCGAGTGTTTGTCCACAACTACGGACATTTGAGACGTATTTGAGAGGTCCGGCTGTAGATGCTTTAATGGGAATGAGTTTGCAGGAGGAACTGGTAATATTGGGTGGTTTAGGTGTGGTCGGCTCAAGGTTTTCAGCTTCGAGATATACAGTTTATGTCTTGCTTCGCCGCGTCTTTGACTGTGTGTAGTCCATGACTTAAGCCATGATTATTTAGTACTCCAAATGTACCGTACGTACGTGTCAAACATGGGACGCTACGCTACACCAAGCCATCATAATGCATGCCGGGCTCTCCGGTTCCCAGACCGGGCCGGAGAACCCCGAAACGGGATGAGGAGTAGCTCTCACTCCACCACCGCACTCGTTGAACGACGCCGACGGAAACACGGGACGAAAACAACCGTGCAGCAGCCCGGAACGAGGCGGGCAGCGGAGAACGAGAGGGCAGCGATCACAGATTCACAGAGCAAGCCGCGGAGCCATCCCGATTAGCCCAGCCATGCGCGCGTGCGTGCATGCATGCATGGATGCGCGGTGCACCGGGACGTACGCTCGGGCTAGGGCTCCATAATGCATGTTACGTGCAAACGAAGCGAGTGTCCTGATTCACATTACTGCTGCTCGATGTGCCTGTGCGATCTGTTCATGACTTCTAGGCGAGGCGCTGTACTTTCCTTGCAGAGTTTCATGCGGTCAAACCTCCGTATTAGCAGTCGACTCTTCTTGGTCGCCACCACCGCTGCTCTACACTAAGAGTCCAGGTCTTGAAAAGTGTTGATCTGTTCATATCTACACAAACAAAGAGGGCTCACGTGCAGTGCACTGCAGCAGGTACTACTGTGGTCTCTTGTATCACGGAGTCTCACAGGTAAGAAGGGAGAATATCACTCCTGCGTTTAATTTCTGCAAGTTCAGCCTACAACAGCATTCAGTTCTACGGATGTCACCCGAAATTTGACGCCGACAAGATCTAGGACGCCATGACCGTGCCCAAGTGCAAGCTCTTTTCCTGGCTCGTCATCCATAGCAAAATCTTTACAATGAACCGTCTTTATTTTGAGTTCGGCCTACAACATTCAGTTTCACGGATGCCACCCGAAATTTGATTTTTTTTAGGGGGGCCACCTAAAATTTGATGCCGACAAGATCCAGCACGCCATGGCTGAGCCCAAGTGCAAGCTCTTTTCTT
>NC_041390.1:552376093-552565092 GCF_002162155.2 Triticum dicoccoides
TTTCTGGAATACCCCTTATTATTTGGCCCATATCTCAAGCAAAATCAGCCCAAAACACATATTGTCCCCTCATCCCTAGATTTTAGCCCAAGCTCTGCCACTGCTTGGGGAGGGGCCCATATGACTATGTCTGCCAATTTATAGATAATATGCTATCACTTGACTATATATATAAAGCATCAAACAGACAACATCCAAATCGTACAAACACCCGAACGATGCACTAAAACCAACAATTTAACGATTACATCCCAAAACAACGGAGTGGTTAGACAAAGTATCCAAAGGTTTGATACAACAAACACCACACGCATGACTGGGTCCAAGATTGATCCCCAACCAATCTAATTAACGAGTGCAAAACCTTGATCATCGTCGTTGCCGCTCCCAAAAGTGTTATATCCTTCTTCCCAGATGGTGTCCTGTGTTGTAGAAGAAGTGTCATTTTAAACAAGCACCCATTTGGGTCCTTAAGGATCACCTACTCCAGGAGCGGGCCTAGAAACTGTCCTGAGTAGGGGTAAACTATAGGGGCATAATTTTAGATTTTTTTTTTGCTAAAATTGCAAAGAAGTGCTATTGGCATTTCATATCTCAAGTGGGCTCTTAGGCCCTCAATGTGGGTCTGCCCCTGACCTACTATGTGGTCAACTTGTTTCTAATATTCCACAGAGTGCAAATGTGCACTCCAAAGCATGTCTAGATGATTCCACAGCTTTGACACATGGCGCCCGTACTTGAAGTAACGAAATCACCAAACAGGAAGGGGTTTAATCACGCTTCAAAAGCTCCCTCACACAACTCCACATAAACTTGATAGCTGTGTGCTTAAAAATGTGTATATCATCTTTAGGGGATTCACAAAGAGCACAATTGCTCGGAGCTTGTGCCCGGTCACTTCCAAATATGGTCAAGAAGGCAAACATCCCCTAAATGAAATGCCATGGATAATCTTAAGAGTAACCAACACTTTCCAAACCCGTCAGTATTTATTATGCATCATGCCCTAGCAGAGTTTCTTACACATGGAATTAGTATGGAAGAAGCCTGTCAGCCATGAAGGCCATCCAAAAGAATAAACAAACAAATAATAAAAGCGGCAAGCTAGAGGACAAGAGGTAGTCAAGATCAACTTCCCACCCAAGGATGGAAATTGTCCTCGACATGGATCAACCTTGCTAAAACATCTTGATCTATTTTCCCATTTTGTTGCTACTAATTTCTTGTTGCTTATTGGGATCTCTAGGTATGAAACTGGGAACTGGGAAAATTTGCAGTTGTTTGCAATGTTATGTTTCTCATACTCCTTGCCCCCCATCACTATAAAAATATCAATGCTTCACTCTTGTGAAACTTGATTTTATGCCCCCATGGATCATATGCAAGATAACACCAAGGAAATGGCCAGCCACCTTAGCGACATCCAAATGGAAGCAAAGGAAGGGACAACCAAATCAAATAGGAGGATAGACAAGGGATCTCCATGTCTCATACCTCTAGATTGTATGCTTTATTAGGATTGGGTTAAGCAAACTCCCATTAGCATCTTTGATTTGAGTTCATGGATAATCTAATGCAGAGAAAGGATATCCTCCAAAACTTGTCTACCTCTAAGAAACACTCCTTGGCAACTAATGATATTGTGCACTAGAGGAGACAAAAAGTTGTGAATGCTTTGGCAACAGACTTAAAAGTTACAAAATCAGAGCATTAGAGTCGAATTGCCTCATGTTGTTTGCATTTCACCTTGTGAAAACCTCCAAAACTAAGTCTAGACGTATGAACAAACCCTTGGACAAAGTTGTTGAGAATGCCAATCACTAGAACTTTTAGAATTCCTCATAATTTTTTGATGAAAATAATTGCTAGGTAGTTCAAGCCTTTTACGGTACTAGTCTTCATGTTGCTCATGACCTCATCTAAATCCTCTAGCTTAAAAGTGATACATGATGACTTGTTCTCTTAAATATGTCCTCTCAGATCCCAAATATCATCTGCGAGGGAGAAGGCCCTAATTGTGCCAAGTAAATCCAGATGAAAAGCACAAATGTGTGCCTCGAGCTCCTTGGCCTTCGAAATGACCCACTGGTTGGATTGGAGGGATGAATCGAGCACTTGTGACAGCTGAGCACCAATTGAGATGATCACACTACTTTTGGTGTTCCTCTTCCACACGTGCAAGCTTTTGTATTTGCTCCTCTAGGTGATAACCAAGTGACCACCTTCTTCGTCCGTTCTTCTGTCCAGGTTTGCCAGCTAGATGGTAAGGGGCACATTTTTTTATCTTTTTGCACGACCAAATATTTGCTCTAGCCTAGGACCCTAAAAACTCCAAGTGCACAAGGATATCCCAAAGAGACCGACGACACATATTTTGACGTGCTCATCTACTCTATGTCATATGGAATGTGTGGAAGGGCATTGTAAGTGCATCTAGTGCCTCTTAGTGATTTTGGTGTATTGAAAACTTATAGGTTAAGGGACTGATGCGTTTGTGAGTGTACACATGTCTATAAGTCTATGAGGAGTTTGATATTTACAGAGAAAGTTGACCCCTAAAAATGAAGTTCTTTGACTGAAGACTTTGGATTTCTGAAGACTTTCTGAAGACTTTGAAATGGAAGAAATTGGTGTGAGCCTGAAGACTTGGTATTCATTCGAAAAACTTGAAGCGTGAAGACTTTTGTTTTCGTAGTTTCATTTTCTCTTTCTTGAGTCATAGGAAACACCGTACTGTTAAAGGGGGTCGAGGAAATACTAAGGAAAATTTTCCAAGTGATGCTCAACTCAAATCCTACACCTATCAATCCCTTCGAGTGAAGTCATTGGAGATCTCATACAGCTCAGTCAATTTCTTCAGTGACGGAGAGGAAGTTCTTCTGGTCTGTGAGGAATTTGTTCTGACTGAGGAGTTAGAAATTTGCCAGTGCGGATTGCCTACACAGTGAGGAACATGATAGCCCTGAGGAATTTGATACTCAAAATTCCGACCGTTGCTGTGCTATGCGCCAGCTTTCCCAAAATATCTACCCACCTAAAGGTCATATCATTGAAGGGCATTTATGTCTTATCATGTCGGACTGCTCCTTAGGCTATAAATAGCCGCCCCCTACAACCACTAGCTGGTTGGTTGCTCCAAGAGAAACTGATACTTGTCATTTGAGAGCATCCCATCCTCCGAGGATTTTGAATGAAAATCATCAAGTGAGGAAAACCCAAACCCAAACACCTACAAACCCAAAGTGATTGAGCATCACTGAAGAGATTGATCATGCGTGGATCTGACGCTTGTTACCTTTGAAGACTGTGCATCTTTCAGATGGTTATGCGTCATGGTCTAGAGCATCCAAGAGGAAATTTTGGATCGCCGAGTGACCGAGTCTGTGAAGGTTTGGAAGTCACCTGAAGATTTACCACGAGTGATTGGGCGAGGTCTATGTGACCTTACCTCAAGGGGAATACGGTGAGGACTAAGTGTCCTGAGCTGCGTGTTCAGGACTGGGTGTCCAGGACTGTGTGTCCTCATGTTTAAATACCTAGCCGCCCTAACCAGACGTACAACTGTCACAACAGTTGGAACTGGTCTACCAAATCATTGTCTTCACCGAGCTAACTGGTTCCATTTCCTCAACCCTTCCATTTCCTCATTTCTGTGTTGTGTGCTTGTTCATATCTATTTGAAGACTTTGACTGAAGACTTTCTCAATTTCCTCAGTTCAATTTCTTCAGCCTGTTTGTCTTCATCCGGTGTTATCCTGTATTTACGCTTTCTGTACTCTGTGCTTGTTTTCATTTCATCATGAAGACCATGCTTATGTTCTGTTATGTTTACTTCTGAGTACTTATTCCGCTGCAAATAGTTCTTCACTCAGGAACTTCCTCACCCCGAAATTCCTCAGTGAAGAATTCATAAAAATCGCCTATTCACCCCCCTCTAGTCGACTTAACGCACTTTCAATTGGTATCAGAGCAAGGTACTCCCTTGTTCTGTGTGATTTTGGTTTAACCGCCGGGAGTTTTAGTTATGTCGACCACAGGTATGATCAAGGTTTCTACTGGGTGTCCTACCTTCGATGGGACGGACTACCCCTACTGGAAGAATAAGATGCGCATGCATCTTGAGGAAATTGATAATGATCTCTGGTACATTGTGGAAAATGGCGTCCCCTCTGTCACTCCTACCATCAACGCTGCTGATGTGAAGAGATTCAAGCAACTCGACTCTCAAGCGAAGAACATCATATGTGGCCATCTAAGCAAAGGGCAGTATGGCAGAGTGAGTGCTTTGGAGACAACAAAGCTTATCTGGGACAGGCTGTCCAAGGTCAATGAGGGAGTCTCAACACAGCGTGACTCTCGAGTTGACGTTCTTCGCAATCTCTTCAACGGCTTCAAAAGACTCAACAATGGAAATGTTCAACAGACCTTCGATCGCCTCACTGACATCTCAAATGAGCTTCAAGCACTTGGTGCCACTGATATCACCGATCATGAGGTGGTGAAGAAACTGCTGAGATCGCTTGATTCCTCATTTGATACCTTGGCATTGATGATACAAGAACGTGGAGACTATAAGTCACTTGATCCCGCTGATATCCTCGAGAGACTAAACACTCATGAGTTCCAGCTTGCTGAGAGGAGAGATCTCTATGGACCAAGTTATGGCAGATCACGGGCTCTGAAGGCCAAGGCAGTGTGTGAATCTGAAGGTGAAGATTCTGGTAGCAGCCTTGGTGACCCTAAAGAACTGAGCCAGGAGATAGCAATGCTCGTGAGAAAATTCCAGAAGTTCTCAAGACGTGGTCGCTTTGGAAAATCCTCAAGAAGTGGTGACTTGAGATCAGATTCCTCATCCGATGATTACAAGAAGAGACTCTGTCACAAATGCAAGAAACCCGGACACTACATTCAAGATTGTCCTCAGTGGGAAAAGGAATCAAAGAAGAAGAAGTACAAGGATTACAGTTCTGATGATTCAAAGAAGAAGAAGAAATCTTCAAAGTCCTCTTCATCAAAACCTTCAAGGTCCTCATCTCACAAGAAGAGCAGCTCCAAGAAGGCTCGGGCATTCATTGGCAAGGAAATGGACTCTGAGGCTGCATCTGAGGAAAATGAGGAAGAGGAGGAATCTGAGGAGTCAGACTCTGGTGTGGCGAGCCTAGCCCTCGCTACCGCGTTCGTCAGCAAGTCCATCTTCAACTCTGAGGAAAAGGACCTCCCCAACACTACTGATGATGATGATGAGGATTACGCTCCCACCTATTGCTTCATGGCAAAAGGCTCAAAGGTACTCAAATATCCCTCCTCTGAATCTAGCGAGGATGAATCTGATGAAAACCTCAAACCCAGCTATTCTAAACTTACTGAGATTGCTGTGAAACTGCAAAAGGCTCTGGAAAAGGTTCAAAACATGCTAGATAAAAGCGATGATATGTTGGGTGAGGAAATAGATCGCACTAAAATTTTGATTGAAAATCTTCAGAGACTTCAGTCCAAGTTTGACAATCTTCAAGGTCATCATAACACTCTCATATCTGATCATGAGAAGTTTTCTTATGAATTTCTTCAAAGAAAGGAAGATCTTGAGCAGTTAAGAGTGAGTTATGAAGATCTTCACAAGGAGCGTGATTCATTACTTGCTCAACAAATTAGCGCTACTCAGTATGAATTTGTTCCTCCATGTTTGAAGTGCATTGAACGTGAAACTGCTAATTCTTCACCTGAATGCTCAAATACTTCCATCGCTGCAAATTCTTCAACTGCCTCTGTTATCACTAATTCCTCATCTAAGGACATTGCTAGTATCACTGATGATGCAGGGCTGAAGGAATTGTATATGACAGGCATGTACAAAAGCCTCAAAGGGCATCAGGCTCTTTGTGACGTGCTTAAAAAGCAGATCCTCAACAGGAACCCTAGGAAAGAGGGTATTGCCTTTGAGAGGAAACTTAATGCTGATGGGACCTACTGGAAACCTGAGCAGTATCTCAAAACCTCATGGGTTGCTGCAAAGGTACCTTCAGTGGATCCATCTACTTTATCTGGCTTTACATGTGAATCTTCACATTCTTCTGATGAGTCAATTGACTCCAACTATAAACTGTTCAAAAATCAGAATGGTGAAGTATTTGCTAGATATGTTGGCACTAACTGTAGGAACGGTTCTCCTATGAAGAAAATTTGGGTTCCCAAAAGGTGCCTTGAAAATCTTCAGGTGAATGTCATCATGACACCACCTGTGAAGAATAGGAACCCAGATCAAATTCTTCATATGGATCCAAGTCCTCATACGGACCAAACTCCTCACGAGGAACAAATTCCTCAAAAGGATCAAAGTCCTCATATGAGCATCATCGTGCTAACCCGTCTGTTTCATAGGGAAGATTTAAGATTATGGATATGTGCATTATTCTTCAAATCATTATGTTCATAAATCCTTGAAGAATTTCTCTGCTTACTCTTATGCTTATCCTAATCACTCTTATGTGAAACGAAGTGGATTGGCATCTATGCCACCTTTCTCTTATGGAGCTCGCAGAATGATGAACTCTTTGTCACCCTTTCAGATATGGATGGTGAAGAAAAAGAACTAATCTCTTATGCAGGGTCAGGTCTCCAGACGAATTTAATCATCTAAAGAATTTACTGGAGACCTGAATATGCTTGAAAGTACGCAAGCTAATCATGAAGAAATGAATTTTCATTTCTCACATCCTCATACTGCTTTATCTGTTCTATTGCTTGATGGAATTGATCTGATGAAACTGATATCATATTCTTCACTGATGAAGTATATGAGTTCGTAAGTTGCACTAGTTCATCTGCAGGATGATCAACCCAAAGCCACTGAGTGGGTCCTCGATAGTGGATGTACAAATCACATGACTGGTGACAGGAGCTTATTGATGGACTCTGCTTTATCTCCATCACATCTGAAGCATATCACCTACGCTGACAAAGGCAAAAGCAAGGTATTGGGTCTAGGTAAGGTTGCAATCTCAAAGGACCGACACATGGACAAAGTCATGCTTGTCGAGTCCCTAGGGTTCAACTTCATGTCTGTCTTAATGCTTTATGATCTTGATATGGTTGTTGTCTTTGGCAAGTATCGTTATGTTATGATCATGGAAGCTGACAATTCCAAAGTATTCGAAGGCTTTAGGAGAGGAGATTTGTATATTGTTGATTTCTCTACAGGACCACAACCTGCTACATGTATACTTGCGAAAGCTTCAGAAGGCTGGCTATGGCATCAACGACTTGGTCATGCTGGCATGAGGAATCTGCATACGCTCGCGAAGAAGAAGCATGTCATTGGCATTGAAAATGTCAAATTCCTCAAGGATCACTTATGCGGAGCCTGTGAAGCTGGAAAGATGACCAAGGCCAAGCATCCAGCGAAGACTATCATGACTACTACTCGACCATTTGAATTGCTTCACATGGATCTCTTTGGCCCTACTCACTATGCCACATTTACTAATGATGCATCTTTATATGGCTTTGTCATTGTTGATGATTATTCTCGATATACATGGGTGCATATCATCACTTACAAAACTGAAGTGCAGGAAGTCTTCAAACGATTTTTCTCGAGGGCTTCAACCAACTTTGGTGTGAAGATCAAGCACATCAGAAGTGATAATGGAACTGAGTTCAAGAACACTGGTCTTAATGACTATCTTGATGAACTTGGTATTACTCATGAGTATCTGCTCCTTATACTCCTCAGCAAAATGGCATCGTGGAGCGCAAGAACATGACTCTTGTTGAAATGGCTTGCACTATGCTTGATGAGTACAAGACACCTACTCGCTTCTGGCCTGAGGCAATTGATACTGCTTGCCACATCATCAACAGGGTATATCTTTACAAATTCTTCAAGAAGACAGCATATGAACTCAACACTGACAAGAAACCCAATCTGAGTTATTTCAAAGTCTTCAGTGCTAAATGCTGTATTAGAGATCCTCATCACAGTTCTAAATTTGCACTGAAAGCACATGAAGGTTTTATGCTCGGTTATGGTAAGGACTCATGCACCTACAGAGTTGTCGGTGTTCTAGGAACGGGGGTCCCCAGACTTGCCTGCCTGCGGCCTGCGACGTGGCTCAAATGAGGCCCAGCACGGCCCGTCTTCATCAACACAGAC
The DNA here is from genome assembly GCF_002162155.2 of Triticum dicoccoides. Lineage (NCBI taxonomy): Eukaryota > Viridiplantae > Streptophyta > Magnoliopsida > Poales > Poaceae > Triticum > Triticum dicoccoides. The sequence goes on from NC_041390.1 coordinate 552,384,246, forward strand.
CCAAGACCCTCACGAGGGCCAAGCCTCGCGGGGCGGACGACACGGAGCTTCCTCAGGCACGGCCTCATCAGGCTGGCTCGCGAGGAGGCGGAGAGATCAAGGCGGGGTACCTCACGAGGTGCCCGTGACGCAAGCCATGACGACCAAGGGTGCCAGGCGGGCGCCAGCCGTGCAGTGTCCTCCTTTCCTCTTTGGTGCAAAGGGAGAAAGCGCAGGCGAGAGCATCAAGCAAAGGCACCCGTTTTGGTGCAACGAGACCAAGACCAGTCCAACGGCAGGGAGGAAGTCATTGTGGAGCCCAAGCCAGCGTCACCACGAGAGCCTTTGGCAGGCGAGGACCAACTTTAGTCAGGATAAGTGTACCAGATGTTCCCCTTTAAAATGGCCAATTGTTGGCGCCCTTCCCGCTCAATATTTGGGAAGAGACCCAGGGCCTTTGCCTATAAATAGGACTAGCCACCCATAGGGTAGGGGGATCGATATCGGAGGGAGAATCGAGAAGGGAGAGAGAGAGAAGGGCGACTGAACTCCTCCTAGCAGTTCATCCCCCCAGCCAAGAACAGACCCTTGCGAGGCTGTTCTTCCTTGTATTGCTCATCATCATCAGCCCAAGAGGCAATCCACCACACCACACACTGGAGTAGGGTATTACACCACAACGGTGGCCCGAACCAGTATAAACTCTATGTCTCTTGTGCTGTTCTTTCCATAGCTTAGATCTTAGCGAGGCGGAGGGGTGCAGGTAGGTAGAAGGCGAAATCTCCGCGCGCACCCCAATGTTCGAACCTCAAGGGTCTGCCAGAACCCGAAATCCGACATTTGGTGCGCCAGGTAGGGGTGCGCCGGAATCCACCTTCTACCGCTTCGTGTCCCGTTGCGTCGTCATCACCATGTCCGGCGACCAGGCGGGCAACCCAGATCCATGGGCGGCGTGGCCCGCCTACGCAGAGCCGCTCACCTCAGGCGACCCCGTGCCCCAGGCAGCTCGCGGTCCGTAGGGCGCTGCGGGCCGCGGGCGACGCGGACAGGCTTCGACAGCTCTCACACCGCGGCAGGCGCGGTCGGCAGCAAGGGCCTCCAATCGACCACGACACCGTACACCCACCGAGAGCAGGCGAACTCGAGGGCCACGCTCACGGTGGCCCGAGAGCTGCTGCAGTGCAGGCTGCTGGAGGGCGGCCGCGATGTGCTGTCGGAGCGGGTGGCAGAGCTCCTGGGCTTCGCCGCCTCGGGGACTCACCCCTTCTGCACCCAGCTCCCATCTCAAGCCCAGGGCGGCCCGCGTGGGGGCTCCACGCGCGCCCGCGGGCTCCAAGGCTACCCCAACACCGGCGAAGCTGTTGGCACCGGATCGGCAGCGGCGCTGCCCCCGCTCCCGGTCCGGGAAGAAGAAGGACTCGACGCGACCCGCGGCCCAAGTGGACAGCTGCGCTACCACCCCACAGTGGGCGTGTCAAGCAGGACTGCGTGGCACGCGGAGCACTACGGCGTGGCCTTCGGATGACGGCGCCAGAAGAATACGTGCCCCTCATGATGGACCAAGGACACCCTCACGAGGGTGAACAAGGCTCGCTCCTCAGCCCAAGCTGGGGGGACGAGGCGCCAGAAGCTGAGCCCTTCCAGGAGCCCCGGGACGGTCCCACTGGCCACGCTGAAGGCAACGATTATCGGGTACTGCTAATTCCTCAGGAGCAGGTATACGCTAATCATGGATCGCAGGAGGTGCAGGTCGCCACAGCGAGCAGCTGCCCCACTCCCACAGTCTCCTACCCCTCGGGAGGAGGGTGCAGGCGGCTGCAGGAGAGGGATCGAGATCCGACATCACCACCGCGGCGTTCAGAGCAAGGTGTTCTCAGGAGGTAGGCCCTCTGCTGGGGAGGTGCCTCAGGGCCTGCCCCTGGCGAAGGACCCATGGTCGTCGGGGGAACCGCTGACGACCGCTCTACCCCATCGGCGGCGTCCTGGTTTCCGGTCGTCGTTGATGGCACTAGAGTGTGGCGCAAGGCGGGGCCCTCGTCTGGTGATATGAAGCAAGGCCGGTACCTGTGAAGAAGGCCCAGTGCCTGTGAAGCTTGCCGCCCCGTGACACTCTCACGTAATAATGAGTGGGGTTGTACACGCCCTGGAGTCTCAGGGGTGCCAGCCTCAGGCCCTGGGGCTCCCTCCCACGCCCAGTGGCAGCACTTAGCTCCGCGCTGGTGAGAAGACGTCCAAGACTAGATTAGGTGCCGGACGCGGCCTTTTGTCCGCTTTCATTGCTTTTCCCTTTGGTTGTCACTTTCCCCCGCTGGATTCAAGTTGGATTCGATTTGACATTTGCGTGTGTTCGGGGAAGGGGTGCTTAGTCTCGTTCGAGCAATTTCTCGCGTTTTGATTACCACTTCGCCTCAGCTGCCTCCCCTCGTGAGCCCCTCGCGAGCCGGGTCAGACCCAGCTTGCGCGCAGCCCAGACTGTCGCCGCCGCGTCCTCTCAGGAGGGGTTTTTACTGCAGATCCTACGGATTCGATCAGGGAACACTCGGGACACCACAACCTCCCACAGGCTACCTCAGGGCCCACACGGGACAAAGGTAAATTAGCCGACCAGCGCGTCGCTTAAGCCAACCACTTGGCGCGGGCGCATGGGCAATGTAACGTCTATTAATACGATGAACACAAGTTTTACATGAGGGGCTTCCCCTCCAAAATGCTCTCACAGCCATCAGGCCAAAACTTGAGTTCTATTCATGCAGGATAAGGAAGCAGGAACGATGCACAATCAGTCGGATAAATCCTCCAATGCATCCTCAGGAGCACCACCCGAACCATTGTTGGCATCGCTGGACTCGCCATCGCTGTCTACGTCGCCGCCAGCGGCGGCAGGGCCGTTCACCACACCGCCCTCGTCGGCAGCCACGATCACGCCGTCGTTGTCTGAAGCGAAGGCCCTGACAAGAGCATCCACATTGTCTTCCACCCAGTGCGCCAGGTCGTCTCGAATGGCCTGGGGGACTGGGGCGATGGCGGCGTCGAAATCAAAGTGGGGATGGCTGAAGACGCGAGAAAAGGCGTGCCCGAGCAGGGCGCGGCTCCTCTCTTCCACCAACTTGTCAGCCCTGAACGACCGCGCCTCCAGCTGCGTCACCATGTCGGTGAAGAACTGACGGTTGTCGGCGTAGTTGACTGCGTGCGGCTCGCCAACAGCCGCCTCGCAAATGTTGCCCAAGGCTGTGTTGGCTCTCTCGCGGAGCGTGGTGAGCATGGGGCCGTGCTCATGCTCCAGGATCCGCCGCTGACGTATCTCGTCTACATTCTGGCGTGCGACGACCTCAGCCTCCTCCACGCGCTGGCGAAGAAGGAGCACCTCGTCCTGGGAGGTGGTTGACTCCCCTTGCGCTACCTCAAGGGCGGCCCAAGAAGCATCGACCCGCCGCGTCGCTTCCTCCAGCTTGGCCCTCAAGGTAGCAGTCCTACCTTCAGCCTCGGCCCGGATCAACCCCAGCCTCTCCTCGAACTCGTGCTCGAGGTTCAAGCGCGCCATCGCCACCCGACGTCCGACCTCCTCCAGGACATGGGCTTCCCGTGCAGCGACATCATCCTCCGCCTGCGTCACCAAGCGCTCCCTCGTCTCCAAACGCTCGTACTCGCGGGTACGTTCGGCGGCTTCCAGCGTCAGTGCCTCCTGATGCTTCTGGAGCTCTGCTGGGTCGCCAGAGGCCACCTTCATCGACGCGAGAGCTGCCTCGCGCAGCTCCACTTGCTTCTCCAGTGAGTGGCACCAGTCCAGGAGCTCCCGAGCCCGCTCCACCGCCGCAGGTCAGCTTCCCGGGCCTCCTCAGTGGCCCAAGATCGGGCCTCCCGAGAGGCCACCAGCGACGCCTTGGCCTTTGCGTCGTCAAGATCGCGCTGACGCCGCGCAAGGGCGATGGCGCCCTCCAGCTCGCGCCTCTCTGCAGCCAGGCGCAGGCCCTCGGCCTCAAGGCGCGCGTCTTCATCAGCAAGCTCCTCACCAAGCAGGCTCACCGCGTCAGCCGCCCTTCGAAGGAATCCTTGGCGAAGAGCGCGACGCTCTCGGGAGCGCTCGAGCACGTCTTCCACACCATTATCTGCCCCAAGCAAGCGCCGGGGGCCATGAATAAGCACTCCCCCTCTAGGCAGGGGGTTGGCACCCTCGCGACGGCCGGGCACGCCACGCCAGAAGCCCGGCCTGGAGCCAGCCCGTCCCCAGATGAAGAGCGCAGGGAGCGCCTCAGCCAATCGTAGTCCACGACCAGGCGAGAAGCCCACGGCAGGCTGGCTATGCCACGAGAAGGCCCGCGAAGGAGGATCGCGAGGTGCACAGGGCCACGATGCGCCTCAGGACGGTTCGCCTCTCCGAATGCCCTCACCACAAGGGCTCTGCTGCTCGGAGCGCTTGAGGACGATGGAGGGGGCGAAGCCAAGGGGGACGGCACCTCAGCCGTCTCCACGAGCTCGGCTGGAAGGGGCCTGCGGAGCAAGGATCAATAAAAGCAACAGAAGGATCGGGAGCTGGGAAAGGAGAAGGCTTACTCATCAGTGGCGAAGTACTTCCTATGCTTCAGCAGGCGACAAGGGTAATCGTCGCCCAGGGCCTCCCTTCTCTTCCGGAAGGCCTCAAAGTCCACGCGGAAGCGGCCCAAGAGTTGAGCGCAGGGATCAACCTACGACGAAGACGAAGCGTCAAGGCAATCCGTGTCAGGGGCGCCTGCCTGATGCGCGCTGCCAATCGCCTCACCAAGAGAAGCGGCTGGAGCCTCAGGGGCCTCAGTCGCAGGCGCTGAGGGAAGCAGCTTGCCACCCTCAGCCTCAGCGGCACGGGCCCCAAGAGCTGGTCCCTCATGAGCATCGCCCAATGCTGTCACCCCGCTGGGAGCCCCCTCGGCCTCTGGCGCCTCATGCCTCCCTGCTCCGCCACTTGAGGAAGAGTCGCCTTGGCCGACTGGAAGGGCAGTCACCATCACTGGGTTCTCGCGAGGCCCCTGGAGGCCGGCGGGGCATGGCCCCCACTCATCAAAGATAGGCATCTGATTCACAAAATCGCCCCTGTTCTGGCAGAGGTACAGTAAGGCCCCTCCCTGCTGGATGCTGCCAGGGTTGGGGTCCCCAGTCAGGATCAAGAGCACTGTCCTCAGCACTTTAGGCGTCAGGTCCTCTTCCTGGAGCCTCATACGATCATCACGCCCGCTAAAGGCCCACATCTGGCGGGAGTGGCGTTGGAGAGGAGCAATGCGGTGAAGCAAGAACTCCTTCACCACCTTGGGCGCTGTCACGCCAAGCGACCTCAAGAACGCGAAGCGGTGCAGATGAAGACGAGCCGGGGGCTCTCAAGCGTCTCCTGGCCCCAGCCCGAATTGGGGACAACAGGCGAAGTTGGCTTCGATAGCAGGGGGCTGGGCACCCCTACATCCAGATACAGCCACCGCTCGCGGAACCCAGCCGCAGGCGGAGGGAGCCTGAAGTCAATCCCTGAGGCCGCTGTCTCAGACGCGGCAGCGAAGCTCACGCACGCCGAGCATTGGGTAGGGTCGACAAGACACAGAGAGAAGAAGTGGCGCAACAAGGCAACCGAAGGAAGGATGCCCATCATTGCCTCGCAAACAAAGGCGAAGACCGAAAGAAGGATGATGGATTCAGGACCCAGATGCATCATGTGGATCTGATAGTGGGAAAGCACGGCATTGAAGAAATCAGAAAAGGGGGGAACCAGACCCGCCCACAGGGCGTCGGCAAAATACTGGACCTCGGTGACTATCCTGTCGATGGAGAAGTGGGACGCGGGCCAGGCCGTCGTCCTCCCGCATTCGTTGAAGATAGTGGCCAGAGCCGACCTGACCTTGCCCAAGCCCTCGGCGGGGGCCGCCAACGGCGGCGAGCAAGGCGGAGGCATGGGTTTCTTCCCTCTTCCCTTCTTCGTCGGAGCCATGGCGATGGGAAGGGGGGGGGAAGGTTCGAGATTGGGTTGAAAACAGAAGCTGGAGTTCGAGCGGAGGAAGGACAGAGGGCGCTCGAGCAACAGAAAGGGGAGCGGCTGTGTATGACTACGAGTCCGCCTAGCATGGCGCAAAATAAGGGGGCGTGGGGGAACAGTGCCGCCCACGTCCAATCAATCGCCATGCGACGCCCAAGGCCGCAGGCTGTTAGGGCCCGCGGCGCTTTGCTCTTGCCCTCTCGCCTCCCTGCACGACCAAGTCTGGGCGCGCCTTGGGCCCGGGGGCTACTGTCGGCGTTCTGGGAATGGGGGTCCCCAGACTTGCCTGTCTGCAGCCTGTGGCGTGGCTCAAAGGGGGCCCAGCACGGCCCATCTTCATCAACACAGACCCAAGACCCTTGCGAGGGGCCAAGCCTTGCGGGGTGGACGACATGGAGCTTCCTCAGGCACGGCCTCATCAGGCTGGCTCGCGAGGAGGCGGAGAGATCAAGGCGGGGTACCTCACGAGGTGCCCGTGACGCAAGCCATGACGACCAAGGGTGCCAGGCGGGCGCCAGCCGCGCAGTGTCCTCCTTTCCTCTTTGGTGCAAAGGGAGCAAGCACAGGCGAGAGCATCAAGCAAAGGCACCCGTTTCGGGGCAACGAGACCAAGACTAGTCCAACGGCAAGGAGGAAGTCATTGTGGAGCCCAAGCCAGCGTCACCATCAGAGCCTTTGGCAGGCGAGGACCAACTTTAGTCAGGATAAGTGTACCAGATGTTCCCCTTCAAAATGGCCAATTGTTCGCACCCTTCCCGCTCAATATTTGGGAAGAGGCCCAGGGCCTTTGTCACATCCCTGGTCCTGTTATGCACTAGGCTAGACCCTCATGTGAGCATCATGTTTTAATTCAAATGAAATTTGAATTGAGGAATTTTCAAAAGCCTCAAAAGACCTCTAAAAATAACCAACATTTAAATCTCATCAAATGAGTCCAAAGAAATGTTCCTGTTACTCTGTGAAAATATTGGTAAGAGGTAAAATTCAAGCCAATATTTTTGGAATCACAGAATTATTTATTTTTGGGCCTTTGACTTAAACCAATGACATATTTGAGTTGAATTTATTTCTATTATATAAGAAATAAAGTTCAAATATTTTTGTAAGTTGCCTGTGACCTTGGACTAGTTCCTGAGCTCACATACAATTTATAGAAAGTTTTAGAAAAATGATTTGATATTTTAAATCAAATCAAAACCAATTGCAGAAAATAGAAAAGAGAAAGAAAGAGAGAGAGAGAACCCACCTGGACTTACCTGGCGCCCACCAACCGGCCCAGCTCCAACGGCCCAGCCCATCACCGCCTCCTCCATGTCGTCTTCCTCCCTCGCCAGAAGGACGGAGGCGCGTGCCCGCCCCGCGCCGGCCACCTCCTCCCTCCCTGCCTGCCTGGCCCCTCTCCGATGCGCCTAGACAACGCCACGGAGATGCCGAACCCCCTCGACCTCTCTATCACTCTCCCCGTAGCCCTCCTCTCGTCTGCTTCCTCTCTCCCACTCGCCCAAACGTAGCCATCGCCACCGACGCCGTTCGCCGCGGCCACCGGCCACCCCTCGCCCTGCCGCTGGGCTCAGGAGCTCCGCCTCGACCCCCTCTTCCTCCCCACGGATCCACGGCCCTTCGGAAGCCCTGCAGCGTCGCCCTCAAGCTCATCTTCAACCTTCGGCCGCCGTCAACCTCATCACCGATTCACCGCCGTTCGTGCTTCCCCGAGCTCGCTGACCCTCCCTGCATGATCCCCGTGAGCCCCTGAACCGATTTCCCCTTTTCTTTTGCCCTGTAAGGCCGCGGTAGCCGTGCTAACCACCGCGGCCGAGAGCTTCTCGCCGCTGGCCATGGCGTGGCCGTGGCCACAGCCACTGCAGCTCGCTCCCGAGCCCAACGTCGTGCTCACCGCAACCTTAGTAGCCCGTAGCCACCACCAGCTCCTCCTGCCGTGCCTCCTAGCGACGACCCCGAGCTCGCCCGAGCTCCGGCAGCCGCCAACGTCGTCGCCGGCGTCTTTTCCGACCATCCCGAGCCCAACCGCCACCACCACTCGATGCGCGAGCTCCCCAGCTACGCGTAGCGCATCTCCGCCATCGATTTGGTCGACGGAGGACCAAATCCGAGCCTCGCCGCCATGTCTGGCCTCGCCGGCGTCGAGTCGCCGGCGGGTTTGAGCCTGCTGACCAGGGGTTTGACCTCCCTGGGATTAACACGCGTGGGCCCTGCACCTAACAAGATTAGTTTAGGACTAATTACCCCTGCTGACACTGACAGTGGGCCCCGTGGCTATTAATTTGATTAGTTAGAATTAATTAACTCCGTTAGTCACTTGTGTCACTGACGTGTGCACCCCGCTGGTCAGGTTTGACCCGGACCAGCCCCTGTTGACCTGCTGACGTCATGCCAATGTCATGCTGAGGCAGTAAACCCTTTTCTGGATTTTAAATAAATCTAAACGATTTATTTATTTTAGAAAATAGCTAAAACTTCTAAAAATCATAGTAATTCAACCGTGACTCCAAATCAAACAAACTATATATGAAAAATTATCAGAAAAATTCAAGGAACCCATCTGTACCATTTTCATGCATGTTTGAACAATGTTTGTCCTCTGTTTTGGACAAAACAAATAAAGGGCATTTAAATAACCATATATGGAGTTGGAATTTGAATCATGTATTCAAACCAACTTCATTTAAATCATAGCTAGGTGCATTAGCCCAAAACACATTCATATTACCATGTCATAGCATGCATCATATTGTGCATTGCATTGATCGTGTTTCTTCTGTGTTTGCCGGTGTTTTTCCCCCTCGGTAGACGCTGTACCGATGATGTGATCGTTGACACTGATGAAGACTCAATATTATCTTCAGAAGTGCCAGGCAAGCAAAACCCCCTTGCTCATTCCGATACAATCCTACTCTCTCGCCCTGCTCTCTTTTACTGCATTAGGACAACAACGAGTCATTTGTTACTTGCTGCGGTAGCTGAACCCCTTTATCCTCTGCATGACCTGTCATTGCCACAGTAAATAGATGAAACCCACTAGTATGAGTAGGAGTTGTTTGAGCCATGTTGTGCCTACTCATTCATGTTTGTTTGTCATGCCTGCTATTGCTTAGAGTTGAGTCAGGTCTGATTCATTGGGGATGAATCAGAGGTGTGTGAACATGTCCTACTGTGTGTGAGCTAAGTGGTGAACACGATTTGGTAAAGGTAGCAGTGAGAGGCCATGTAGGAGTACATGGTGGGTTGTCTCATTGAAGCCGTCCTTAGGAACTGAGTTCTGTGTTTGTGATCCATGATTCAGCTACTACCATACATTGGGCCCTGAAATATGACCCCGCTCGACTTCTTATTCACCCTAGTCCTCTGTCCAGGAGTTGCAAGTAGTTTCTGGTGTTTGTAGCTTACTGGAGGCCGTGGACAGCGCTGACCGTAGGGGTGGGCTGTGATGCGGTAGGTACGTGGCACGGTGTACCGGATACCCGTTAGGTATCTCGGGAACCCTGTTCACATCGTTTGGGGCTGTGAGTGAAACCCCGACCGGATCTCCTCATGGATGGAACCCGAATAGGCGATAAACCTGGACTAGAGACTTAGGTGTTTAGGTACGTCGTGGTCTACACCCACGTCGGCTTTCGCTTGAAGTCTGCCGAGCACATGCCGTGTGCAGACGCTAAGTGGTGGAAACATGTATGAAGAAGTACACCCCTGCAGGGTTAACATCATCTATTCGAATAGCCGTGTCCGCGGTAAAGGACTTCTGGGTTGCTTATATCAGTTCATAGACAAGTGAAAGTGGATACTCTAAAATACGCAAGATAAGCGTGAGTGCTATGGATGGCGTTCTTGTAGGGAGACGGGAGCGGTTCCATAGTGGTGTATTGGTTGGTGAATATGTGGACTCGTGTGCGCCACCTCAAAAGAGTTGCTTGCAGTCGTAGTTTAGGATAGCCACCGAGTCAAAGCTGGCTTGCTGCAGTTAAACCCCACCATCCCTTTGTTGATAATGATCCATATGTAGTTAGTTCTGATGTAAGTCTTGCTGGGTACATTTGTACTCAGGTTTGCCTATTTTATGTTTTTGCAGAGAGACTTCGGTCTCGCTAGTAGCTCCGCGTGGACTTCGATGTTTAGCTTGTTACCTCAGCTACGATCTTGTGCCCTCGGCAGGATCTGGTAGATAGTCAGGCTTCTCAGCCTTTTTCATTTGTAGATGTCTGTACTCAGACATGTTAAGCTTCCGCTTGTGATTTGATTTGTATGCTCTGAATGTTGAGTCATGAGACCCCTGTTTGTAATATCTCACTCCTCGGAGCCTAATGAATACATACTTGGGTCGTAGAGTCATGTTGTGATGCCATGTTGTATGTGCACATATCGAGCATATTGTGTGTATGTTATTGAAATGCTTGGCATGTGTGGGATCTGACTATCTAGTTGTTTATTCTTAGTAGCCTCTCTTACCGGGAAATGTCTCCTAGTGTTTCCACTGAGCCATGGTAGCTTGCTACTGCTCCGGAACACTTAGGCTGGCCGGCATGTGTCCTTCTTCGTTCCTGTGTCTGTCCCTTCGGGGAAATGTCACGCGATGAATACCAGAGTCCTGTTAGCCCGCTACAGCCCGGTTCACTGGAGTCCTGCTAGCCCAGTGCTACAGCCTGGATTCACTCGCTGATGACCGACACGTTCGATGCTGGGTCATGGATGCCTGTCCCTGTAGGTTTGTGCCACTTTGGGTTTACGACTAGCCATGTCAGCCCGGGCTCCTTATCATATGGATGCTAGCGACACTATCATATACGTGTGCCAAAAGGCGCAAACGGTCCCGGGCAAAGGTAAGGCGACACCTGTGGGAATACCGTGCGTGAGGCCGCAAAGTGATATGAGGTGTTACATGCTAGATCGATGTGGCATTGAGTTGGGTCCTGACAGCGTTGGTATCAGAGCTTGACTGCCTGTAGGATTACCAAGCCAAACTGGTCAAAGTTGAGTCTAGAAATTCTTTAGTTATATAAGGGAATTGATTATGGGATGGAACGTAAGGCTCTTTTTACTCCTTATACCTTATGCCCTTCTGATCTGAGTCATCTTATCTTTCCTACGGGGTTAAGGAACTAGGCTTTCTCTTCTTTCTATCGGGATCACGTGTTACTAATCCGTAGACTTATAAGATTGTTGGATTTAAGCTTGAGTTCAGTTCCTACGACTTCTGTATGTTAACTGTTGATCTCGAAACCTTGGTATTGTGCTTCTGAGTGGCTATGCCACCATGTTTGTAGCATGTCTCAAATCTTTTTGAGCATTTATAGCCGTTATGCTGTCCGAGTCATCCCAGGTTTCTAAATAGTCTGATGCATTTGCAAATCCTTTCTTTCCATTCCCGATGTCCTTTATGGTCAGAAGCACACTAACCGGTGCGTTGAGGTAATTTATTGCCTCGATATATATGTTGGAGTTAATAATTATGACCCTAAGTGCTTAGGGGATCATCTAGTGGTCTAGCCATGATCTGTGTTTCCAGTGTGATGATTCTGGCCGTCATTATCGAAAGCATCTCGTGATGCCATTTAGTTAGTAGGCATTCTATTTCTAGGTTCTGAACCCGAGATTCACCCCATTTACCTCATGTTGATAGTGTTGCTAGTTCCTTTAGGAAATTAGTAACTTTTGCATTAGTCCTCGAGGTCCATGGTATTTTCCTTCTTCCAAATACTATGAACCACTTATGGCAGTAGTTTGTTGGATCAAAAGATCATAACAGGAGTGCTCTCGATGGGTTCTCTATTCTATATTGCGACTCTGCTAGTTAAACTTTTCTGCATGGGTTATCCGGAATTTTTTTGTTAAACTTGGTTCAACATACTAATCTATGCATCCACAACTCAGAAAACCGTATGTTCCTTTGAGTTGTCCCGCTTTAGTTGTCTTCCGACCCTTGTCTATCAATTGATAGTCAAGAGTATGCGTGCGTTCATTCATCGATGCCTATTACTCTTGTGGTCCGTCAAGCCATTCTATTCCAGAATGACTAGGAGAAACAAACTCCAGTACCTCATCCATATCTAGGATTGGGTCAAAACAATTGTACTCCGCAGATCAAAATGCCAATCCAGCTTTTGCTCTGTTCTAGCTTGGAGTATTACCATCTTTTATATCGGGATTACTGTAGGAATTGCACACCATCCTATGAACTCTTGGTACAATGATACTTCTTGCCATCATTGTTCATTCCTCGGTTCCTGTGTTATTGTAACCGGAATGCCGACAAGTGAATCGTGGTGTGTGAAATCAATACTCCTAGCAACTCCGTTGCTTGGTAGTTAAATGGACGATAACCTCATTCTTAGCGTGTTGATTATTGAATCGTCACCCTAAGGTTGATTGTGCTACCTAGTCCTTATTTCTGGTGCACTCTCCGATCAATGAGTTAGGATAGTGCCAATCCTTGCTTATTTGATCATATCGTCTTGCTCTGGAAAGCGAGATTGTTCTCGAGCTTACTAACATATCGGTGGTTCGTGATTTTCCGAATATCTTCTCGGAAATATTACCAGGTTGTCACTTGGCCGCTATGTTGAGTTCGTGACCAAGTTGGTTTTCTTATAAATCACTCCTTCTCCAAGAATCTATGTTGGATATTCCTGAGCTAGTTGGTTGAGCTAGACAACAACATGGAGAGTTGGGAGATAAAAGCTTGTCTGACTTAGTTCATGTTAAGGGATATCTTCTTGTGTGTGTGTGTGTGTGTTGAAGAAGGATGATATCTCCATCGATTGGTCATCGTGATCAGTTGTTGGATCTATTGTCTTGTCAAAACGTGGATTTGAGTATGGGCTATCGTCAAGTCAAATCAGAAACCAACGATGTTCGTAATGTTGTCTTACTCGTGGTTGATTCCTCGAGCATACACCATTATATTCTTTGGTCTGACCAATACTATCACCTTGTTCACATAATGGCGGAATTCCAGTGATATGGAAATTCTGATGAGTTGTTGTTGAGCCCATCAGCAACATTTTATCTCCTCCATGATTTTGTTGAACATTAAGCTAGTGTTGGAAACTTTTGAAAGCATTTCTTCATGCTAGTTCATGAAGCATATGTTCGGATGTAAGAAGTGACTTCCTCCAGTTCATGTGCATTTGATGCAAGTTGCCGCCGTGGATTCGAGAAAGTCAATGTTGCTTCCTCTGGAATCATCCCAAGTCAGTCATGCATACGTGCGAAGTATTCTGTGGTCTGGAGACTTGCAAACTTCATTCCATATGTGTCCCGAGCACACCAAGCCACCGACTGATTTGTTCAAGGAGAAGAAATTCCTTCTTAAGAGCATGCCTTGTGCAAGGACTTCGATATCCTTGTTGATGGTTTCCCCACCTAAACTCGGTAGTGTTTTATTATAAGACTACCACGTGGTCATGCTTGTCTGAGACAGCGTGTTCACATGTGTGTAGCAGTACCAGCTCATGTTTTGGAGCTTACTACCATAGTTCATTCCCCGAGAATCTCGCAACGTCATCTCGTCGATTTGTGTTGCAAACTTTCGCTTTTCTTCCTAGACTCGATGAGTCTGGAATATCCTGGCACCAACCAGATCTGAATCTCAGGCAGATATGATGGTTTGGAACATTTCCCAAGAACTATAATATCGGTCCCTCGGAAACCGGTAAAGTGGATGTCGTGGCCAACACACCCAGCCGGAAGACCTGTTATTATAATATCTTGATTGAGGAAGTTGGCCACCTCCCCATAAGGATTTCGTAGGATCTACTCCCTAGTTGTTCCTTATGGATTTTTGTGCTCCCAAAGTCCGACCTTTACTTGATGTTCTAGATACAAGACCATTTCAAGGAATGGGATACGCTAGTACATCAAGGAGAACATTAGAAGCGGAGTGCTAAATGTCTCTCGGTCGATCATCCAGATTTTATTTCCTTGGCCCCGCCAAGGGTGAAATCTGAGAAAGTGTTATCTTCCTTTGCATCTGCATCATCCATCATCATTCATCATGGTAGCAAGTTGTGTTGCCAGGATCCTTGACACGGATATTGGTAAAATCTTGATGATTATGGAAATGCTCAAGTTCTTGAGAGCACGCGCAAGTGCTAGGTTTGATCGTCGGTGTTAACTGTATAGTGCTCTCAGTTTCCTCGACAATGCTATGACCTTTTCAAACAGTGAATTCACTCTCTATTGTTGGGTTCTTCCCCAGTTACCAGAATCATTCCCAGCATTTGCATTTTGTTCCCAGCTTGCACCGCCAATGTGCCATTCTACCATGGGTCTCTTCCATTTCCGGTGGTAAGCAAATTCATCCATTACGTTGTCTTCAACAAGGTAATCCACATCATCCAAGTCCGAGTATGCCGTTCTACCGACCCCCTCCAAACGATCGCTCGAGAATTGCCTTAGGCTGGTTTAAAGAGTTTCAATGATCTCTAAATCAAAGGTAATTCTTTTTGCCACTTAAGGGGATATATCTACGAGTCACCATCCCTAAGGTGCCTCATTGTGGTATCATGGCAACTCAACTCCTCGCTACGTTGACAATCGTTTACCACCTTTTTAAGTGTGGAATTGTTGTCTACCTAGTGAACCCTCGTCATCTACTTCACTCCATTCCTATGGACGTGTGCTTCGTCTCTCAGCTCGAGAGATGTTGCTATGTCTCATTCCGTGGGTTAATCCTGAGTTGTTCGACCTTCGAGAAGAACAATTCTTTTAGGGTCTTTCCTTTCCTCTCGTTGTCATGTTAGTTGGAGTTCTCAGAGGAAGACTTCGAGTCAAAGATGGTGTTTGAATCAACGTTCATTTGGAGTGCAACATGGATCGTGAAGATTGTGCTAGTTTGCGTTCCCCCTTCACCCTCCCCTATGCTTGAATCTCGGGACGAGATTTTTGTTTAGTGGGGGTGAGTTGTCACATCCCTGGTCCTGTTATGCAATAGGCTAGACCCTCATGTGAGCATCATGTTTTAATTCAAATGAAATTTGAATTGAGGAATTTTCAAAAGCCTCAGAAGACCTCTAAAAATAACCAACATTTAAATCTCATCAAATGAGTCCAAAGAAATGTTCCTGTTACTCTGTGAAAATATTGGTAAGAGGTAAAATTCAAACCAATATTTTTGGAATCACAGAATTATTTATTTTTGGGCCTTTGACTTAAACCAATGACATATTTGAGTTGAATTTATTTCTATTATATAAGAAATAAAGTTCAAATATTTTTGTAAGTTGCCTGTGACCTTGGACTAGTTCCTGAGCTCACATACAATTTACAGAAAGTTTTAGAAAAATGATTTGATATTTTAAATCAAATCAAAACCAATTGCAGAAAATAGAAAAGAGAAAGAAAGAGAGAGAGAACCCACCTGGACTTACCTGGCGCCCACCAACCGGCCCAGCTCCAACGGCCCAGCCCATCACCGCCTCCTCCCTGTCGTCTTCCTCCCTCGCCAGAAGGACGGAGGCGCGTGCCCGCCCCGCGCCGGCCACCTCCTCCCTCCCTGCCTGCCTGGCCCCTCTCCGATGCGCCTAGACGACGCCACGGAGATGCCGAACCCCCTCGACCTCTCTATCACTCTCCCCGTGGCCCTCCTCTCCTCTGCTTCCTCTCTCTCACTCGCCCGAACGCAGCCATCGCCACCGACGCCGTTCGCCGCGGCCACCGGCCACCCCTCGCCCTGCCGCTGGGCTCAAGAGCTACGCCTCGACCCCCTCTTCCTCCCCACCGATCCACGGCCCTCCGGAAGCCCTGCAGCGTCGCCCTCAAGCTCATCTTCAACCTTCGGCCGCTGTCAACCTCATCATCGATTCGCCGCCGTTTGTGCTTCCCCGAGCTCGCTGACCCTCCCTGCATGATCCCCGTGAGCCCCTGAACCGATTTCCCCTCTCCTTTGCCCTGTAAGGCCGTGGTAGCCGTGCTAACCACCGCGGCTGAGAGCTTCTCGCCGCCGGCGATGGCGTGGCCGTGGCCACAGCCACCGCAGCTCGCTCCCGAGCCCACCGTCGTGCTCATCGCAACCTCAGTAGCCCGTAGCCACCACCAGCTCCTCCTGCCGTGCCTCCTAGCGACGACCCCGAGCTCGCCCGAGCTCCGGCAGCCGCCAACGTCGTCGCCGGCGTCTTTTCCGACCATCCCGAGCCCAACCGCCACCACCACTCGATGCGCGAGCTCTCCAGCTATGCGTAGTGCATCTCCGCCGTCGATTTGGTCGACGGAGGACCAAATCCGAGCCTCGCCGCCGTGTCTGGCCTCGCCGGCGTCGAGTCGCCGGCGGGTTTGACCCCGCTGACCAGGGGTTTGACCTCCCTGGGATTAACACACGTGGGCCCTGCACCTGACAAGATTAGTTTAGGACTAATTACCCCTGCTGACACTGACAGTGGGCCCCGTGGCTATTAATTTGATTAGTTAGAATTAATTAACTCCGTTAGTCACTTGTGTCACTGACGTGTGGACCCCGCTGGTCAGGTTTGACCCGGACCAGCCCCTGTTGACCTGCTGACGTCATGCCAACGTCATGCTGACGCAGTAAACCCTTTTCTGGATTTTAAATAAATCTAAACGATTTATTTATTTCAGAAAATAGCTAAAACTTCTAAAAATCATAGTAATTCAACCGTGACTCCAAATCAAACAAATTATATATGAAAAATCATCAGAAAAATTCAAGGAACCCATCTGTACCATTTTCATGCAAGTTTGAAAAATGTTTGTCCTCTGTTTTGGACAAAACAAATAAAGGCCATTTAAATAACCATATATGGAGTTGGAATTTGAATCATGTATTCAAACCAAGTTCATTTAAATCATAGCTAGGTGCATTAGCCCAAAACACATTCATATTGCCATGTCATAGCATGCATCATATTGTGCATTGCATTGATCGTGTTTCTTCTGTGTTTGCCGGTGTTGTTCCCCCTCGGTAGACGCTGTACCGATGATGTGATCGTTGACACTGATGAAGACTCAATATTATCTTCAGAAGTGCCAGGCAAGCAAAACCCCCTTGCTCATTCCGATACAATCCTACTCTCTCGCCCTGCTCTCTTTTACTGCATTAGGACAACAACGAGTCATTTGTTACTTGCTGCGGTAGCTGAACCCCTTTATCCTCTGCATGACCTGTCATTGCCACAGTAAATAGATGAAACCCACTAGTATGAGTAGGAGTTGTTTGAGCCATGTTGTGCCTACTCATTCATGTTTGTTTGTCATGCCTGCTATTGCTTAGAGTTGAGTCAGGTCTGATTCATCGGGGATGAATCAAAGGTGTGTGAACATGTCCTACTGTGTGTGAGCTAAGTGGTGAACACGATTTGGTAAAGGTAGCGGTGAGAGGCCATGTAGGAGTACATGGTGGGTTGTCTCATTGAAGCCGTCCTTAGGAACTGAGTTCTGTGTTTGTGATCCATGATTCAGCTACTACCATACATTGGGCCCTGAAATATGACCCCGCTCGACTTCTTATTCACCCTAGTCCTCTGTCCAGGAGTTACAAGTAGTTTCTGGTGTTTGTAGCTTACTGGAGGCCGTGGACAGCGCTGACCGTAGGGGTGGGCTGTGATGCGGTAGGTACGTGGCACGGTGTACCGGATACCCGTTAGGTATCTCGGGAACCCTGTTCACATCGTTTGGGGCTGTGAGTGAAACCCCGGCCGGATCTCCTCATGGATGGAACCCGAATAGGCGATAAACCTGGACTAGAGACTTAGGTGTTTAGGTAGGTCGTGGTCTACACCCACGTCGGCTTTCGCTTGAAGTCTGCCGAGCACATGCCGTGTGCAGACGCTAAGTGGTGGAAACATGTATGAAGAAGTACACCCCTGCAGGGTTAACATCATCTATTCGAATAGCCGTGTCCGCGGTAAAGGACTTCTGGGTTGCTTATATCAGTTCATAGACAAGTGAAAGTGGATACTCTAAAATACGCAAGATAAGCGTGAGTGCTATGGATGGCGTTCTCGTAGGGAGACGGGAGCGGTTCCATAGTGGTGTATTGGTTGGTGAATATGTGGACTCGTGTGCGCCACCTCAAAAGAGTTGCTTGCAGTCGTAGTTTAGGATAGCCACCGAGTCAAAGCTGGCTTGCTGCAGTTAAACCCCACCATCCCTTTGTTGATAATGATCCATATGTAGTTAGTTCTGATGTAAGTCTTGCTGGGTACATTTGTACTCACGTTTGCCTATTTTATGTTTTTGCAGAGAGACTTCGGTCTCGCTAGTAGCTCCGCGTGGACTTCGATGTTTAGCTTGTTACCTCAGCTACGGTCTTGTGCCCTCGGCAGGATCTGGTAGATAGTCAGGCTTCTCAGCCTTTTTCATTTGTAGATGTCTATACTCAGACATGTTAAGCTTCCGCTTGTGATTTGATTTGTATGCTCTGAATGTTGAGTCATGAGACCCCTGTTTGTAATATCTCGCTCCTCGGAGCCTAATGAATACATACTTGGGTCGTAGAGTCATGTTGTGATGCCATGTTGTATGTGCACATATCGAGCATATTGTGTGTATGTTATTGAAATGCTTGGCATGTGTGGGATCTGACTATCTAGTTGTTTATTCTTAGTAGCCTCTCTTACCGGGAAATGTCTCCTAGTGTTTCCACTGAGCCATGGTAGCTTGTGTAGGGTTTCGTAGTAATTTCAAAAAATTTCCTACGCACACGCAAGATCATGTGATGCATAGCAACGAGGGGAGAGTATTGTCTACGTACCCAACGCAGACCGACTGCGGAAGCGATGACACGACGTAGAGGAAGTAGTCGTACGTCTTCTCGATCCAACCGATCAAGCACCGAAACTACGGCACCTCCGAGTTCGAGCACACGTTCAGCTCGATGACGATCCCCGGACTCCGATCCAGCAAAGTGTCGGGGAAGAGTTTCGTCAGCACGACGGCGTGGTGATGATCTTGATGAACTACAGCAGCAGGGCTTCGCCTAAACTCCGCTACAGTATTATCGAGGAATATGGTGGCAGGGGGCACCGCACACGGCTAAGGAATCGATCACGTGGATCAACTTGTGTCAACTTTGTGTGTTTAGAGGTGCCCCTGCCTCCGTATATAAAGGAGGAGAGGAGGGGAGGCTGGCCGGCCAAGGGGGGAGGCGCAGGAGAGTCCTACTCCCTCTGGGAGTAGGATTCCCCCTCCAATCCTAGTCCAACTAGGATTCCTCGGAGGGGAAAAGAGGAGGAGGGGGCCGGCCACCTCTCCTAGTCCTAATAGGACTAGGGGAAGGGGGGGGGGCGCAGCCCAACTAGGGCAGCCCCTTCTCTTTTCCACTAAGGCCCACTATGGCCCAAATAGCTCCCGAGGGGTTCCGGTAACCCTCCCGGTATTTCGGTAAAATCCCGATTTCACCCGGAACACTTCCGATATCCAAATATAGGCTTCCAATATATCAATCTTTACGTCTCGACCATTTCGAGACTCCTCGTCATGTCCGTGATCACATCCGGGACTCCGAACAACCTTCGGTACATCAAAATGCATAAACTCATAATATAACTGTCATCGTAACCTTAAGCGTGCGGACCCTACGGGTTCGAGAACAATGTAGACATGACCGAGACACGTCTCCGGTCAATAACCAATAGCGGGACCTGGATGCCCATATTGGCTCCTACATATTCTACGTAGATCTTTATCGGTCAGACCGCATAACAACATACGTTGTTCCCTTTGTCATCGGTATGTTACTTGCCCGAGATTCGATCGTCGGTATCCAATACCTAGTTCAATCTCGTTACTGGCAAGTCTCTTTACTCGTTCCGTAATACATCATCTCACAACTAACATATTAGTTGTAATGCTTGCAAGGCTTATGTGATGTGTATTACCGAGAGGGCCCAGAGATACCTCTCCGACAATCGGAGTGACAAATCCTAATCTCGAAATACGCCAACCCAACATCGACCATTGGAGACACCTGTAGTACTCCTTTATAATCACCCAGTTACGTTGTGACGTTTGGTAGTACCCAAAGTGTTCCTCCGGTAAACGGGAGTTGCATAATCTCATAGTCATAGGAACATG
This sequence comes from Triticum dicoccoides, assembly GCF_002162155.2. Classification (NCBI taxonomy): domain Eukaryota; kingdom Viridiplantae; phylum Streptophyta; class Magnoliopsida; order Poales; family Poaceae; genus Triticum; species Triticum dicoccoides. The sequence goes on from NC_041390.1 coordinate 552,404,254, forward strand.
TATAAGTCATGAAGAAAGCAATAGCAACATACTAAACGATCGGGTGCTAAGCTAATGGAATGGGTCATGTCAATCAGATCATTCTACTAATGATGTGACCTCGTTAATCAAATAACAACTCATTGTTCATGGTTAGGAAACATAACCATCTTTGATTAACGAGCTAGTCGAGTAGAGGCATACTAGTGACACTTTGTTTGTCTATGTATTCACACATGTATTATGTTTCCGGTAAATACAATTCTAGCATGAATAATAAACATTTATCATGATTATAAGGAAATAAATAATAACTTTATTATTGCCTCTAGGGCATATTTCCTTCAGTCTCCCACTTGCACTAGAGTCAATAATCTAGATTACACTGTAATGATTCTAACACCCATGGAGCTTTGGTGCTGATCATGTTTTGCTCGTGGAAGAGGCTTAGTCAACGGGTCTGCAACATTCAGATCCGTATGTATCTTGCAAATCTCTATGTCTCCCACCTGGACAAGATCCCGGATGGAGTTGAAGCGTCTCTTGATGTGTTTGGTCCTTTTGTGAAATCTGGATTCCTTTGCCAAGGCAATTGCACCAGTATTGTCACAAAAGATTTTCATTGGACCCGATGCACTAGGTATGACACCTAGATTGGATATGAACTCCTTCATCCAGACTCCTTCATTTGCTGCTTCCGAAGCAGCTATGTATTCCGCTTCACATGTAGATCCCGCTACGACGCTTTGTTTAGAACTGCACCAACTGACAGCTCCACCGTTTAATGTAAACACATATCCGGTTTGCGATTTAGAATCGTCCGGATCAGTGTCAAAGCTTGCATCAACGTAACCTTTTACGATGAGCTCTTTGTCACCTCCATATACGAGAAACATATCCTTAGTCCTTTTCAGGTATTTCAGGATGTTCTTGACCGCTGTCCAGTGATCCACTCCTGGATTACTTTGGTACCTCCCTGCTAAACTTATAGCAAGGCACACATCAGGTCTGGTACACAGCATTGCATACATGATAGAGCCTATGGCTGATGCATAGGGAACATCTTTCATATTCTCTCTATCTTCTGCAGTGGTCGGGCATTGAGTCTTACTCAATTTCACACCTTGTAATACAGGCAAGAATCCTTTCTTTGCTTGATCCATTTTGAATTTCTTCAAAATCTTGTCAAGTTATGTGCTTTGTGAAAGTCCAATTAAGCGTCTTGATCTATCTCTATAGATCTTAATGCCTAATATGTAAGCAGCTTCACCGAGGTCTTTCATTGAAAAACTTTTATTCAAGTATCCCTTTATGCTATCCAGAAATTCTATATCATTTCCAATCAGTAATATGTCATCCACATATAATATCAGAAATGCTACAGAGCTCCCACTCACTTTCTTGTAAATACAGGCTTCTCCGAAAGTCTGTATAAAACCAAATGCTTTGATCACACTATCAAAACGTTTATTCCAACTCCGAGAGGCTTGCACCAGTCCATAAATGGATCGCTGGAGCTTGCACACTTTGTTAGCTCCCTTTGGATCGACAAAACCTTCTGGTTGCATCATATACAACTCTTCTTGCAGAAATCCATTCAGGAATGCAGTTTTGACATCCATTTGCCAAATTTCATAATCATAAAATGCGGCAATTGCTAACATGATTCGGACGGACTTAAGCATCGCTACGGGTGAGAAGGTCTCATCGTAGTCAATCCCTTGAACTTGCCGAAAACCTTTTGCGACAAGTCGAGCTTTGTAGACAGTAACATTACCATCAGCGTCAGTCTTCTTCTTAAAGATCCATTTATTCTCAATTGCTTGCCGATCATCGGGCAAGTCAACCAAAGTCCATACTTTGTTCTCATACATGGATCCCATCTCAGATTTCATGGCTTCAAGCCACTTTGCGGAATCTGGGCTCACCATCGCTTCTTCATAGTTCGTAGGTTCATCATGATCTAGTAGCATGACCTCCAGAACAGGATTACCGTACCACTCTGGTGCGGATTTTACTCTGGTTGATCTACGAGGTTCAGCAGTATCTTGATCTGAAGTTTCATGATCATTATCATTGGCTTCCTCACTAACTGGTGTAGGTGTCACTGAAACAGTTTTCTGTGATGAACTACTTTCCAGTAAGGGAGCGGGTACAGTTACCTTGTCAAGTTCTACTTTCCTCCCACTCACTTCTTTCGAGAGAAACTCCTTCTCTAGAAATGATCCATTCTTAGCAACGAATGTCTTGCCTTCGGATCTGTGATAGAAGGTGTACCCAACAGTTTCCTTTGGGTATCCTATGAAGACACATTTCTCCGATTTGGGTTTGAGCTTATCAGGTTGAAGCTTTTTCACATAAGCATCGCAGCCCCAAACTTTAAGAAACGACAACTTTGGTTTCTTGCCAAACCACAGTTCATAAGGCGTCGTCTCAACGGATTTTAATGGTGCCCTATTTAACGTGAATGCGGCCGTCTCTAAAGCATATCCCCAAAAAGATAGCGATAAATCAGTAAGAGACATCATAGATCGCACCATATCTAGTAAAGTACGATTACGGCGTTCGGACACACCATTACGCTGTGGTGTTCCGGGTGGCGTGAGTTGCGAAACTATTCCACAGTTTTTCAAATGTACACCAAACTCGTAACTCAAATATTCTCCTCCACGATCAGATCGTAGAAACTTTATTTTCTTGTTACGATGATTTTCAACTTCACTCTGAAATTCTTTGAACTTTTCAAATGTTTCAGACTTATGTTTCATTAAGTAGATATACCCATATCTGCTCAAATCATCTGTGAAGGTGAGAAAATAACGATATCCGCCACGAGCCTCAGTATTCATCGGGCCACATACATCGGTATGTATGATTTCCAACAAATCTGTTGCTCTCTCCATAGTACCGGAGAACGGTGTTTTAGTCATTTTGCCCATGAGGCACGGTTCACAAGTACCAAGTGATTCATAATCAAGTGGTTCCAAAAGTCCATCAGCATGGAGTTTCTTCATGCGCTTTATACCGATATGACCTAAACGACAATGCCACAAATAAGTTGCACTTTCATTATCAACTCTGCATCTTTTGGCTTCAATATTATGAATATGTGTATTACTACTATCGAGATTCAATAAGAATAGACCACTCTTCAAGGGTGCATGACCATAAAAGATATTACTCATATAAATAGAACAACCATTATTCTCTGATTTAAATGAATAACCGTCTCGCATTAAACAAGATCCAGATATAATGTTCATGCTCAACGCTGGCACCAAATAACAATTATTTAGGTCTAATATTAATCCCGAAGGTAGATGTAGAGGTAGCGTGCCGACTGCGATCACATCGACTTTGGAACCATTTCCCACGCGCATCGTCACCTCGTCCTTTGCCAGTGCCCGCTTATTCCGTAGTCCCTGTTTCGAGTTGCAAATATTAGCAACAGAACCAGTATCAAATACCCAGGTGCTACTGCGAGCTCTAGTAAGGTACACATCAATAACATGTATATCACATATACCTTTGTTCACCTTGCCATCCTTCTTATCCGCCAAATACTTGGGGCAGTTCCGCTTCTAGTGACCAGTCTGCTTGCAGTAGAAGCACTCAGTTTCAGGCTTAGGTCCAGACTTGGGTTTCTTCTCTTGAGCAGCAACTTGCTTGCCGTTCTTCTTGAAGTTCCCCTTTTTCTTCCCTTTGCCCTTTTTCTTGAAACTAGTGGTCTTGTTAACCATCAACACTTGATGCTCCTTCTTGATTTCTACCTCCGCAGCTTTCAGCATTGCGAAGAGCTCGGGAATAGTCTTGTTCATCCCTTGCATATTATAGTTCATCACGAAGCTCTTGTAGCTTGGTGGCAGTGATTGGAGAATTCTGTCAATGACGCAATCATCCGGAAGATTAACTCCCAATTGAATCAAGTGATTATTATACCCAGACATTTTGAGTATATGCTCACTGACAGAACTATTCTCCTCCATCTTGCAGCTATAGAACTTATTGGAGACTTCATATCTCTCAATCCGGGCATTTGCTTGAAATATTAACTTCAACTCCTGGAACATCTCATATGCTCCATGACGTTCAAAACGTCGTTTGAAGTCCCGATTCTAAGCCGTAAAGCATGGCACACTGAACTATCGAGTAGTCATTAGCTTTGCTCTGCCAGACGTTCATAACATCTGGTGTTGCTCCAGCAGCAGGCCTGGCACCCAGCGGTGCTTCCAGGACGTAATTTTTCTGTGCAGCAATGAGGATAATCCTCAAGTTACGGACCCAGTCCGTGTAATTGCTACCATCATCTTTCAACTTTGCTTTCTCAAGGAACGCATTAAAATTCAACGGAACAACAACACGAGCCATCTATCTACAATCAACATAAACAAGCAAGATACTATCAGGTACTAAGTTCATGATAAATTTAAGTTCAATTAATCATATTATTTAAGAACTCCCACTTAGATAGACATCCCTCTAATCCTCTAAGTGATTACGTGATCCAAATCAACTAAACCATGACCGATCATCACGTGAGATGGAGTAGTTTTCAATGGTGAACATCGTTATGTTGATCATATCTACTATATGATTCACGCTCGACCTTTCGGTCCCCGTGTTCCGAGGCCATATCTGCATATGCTAGGCTCGTCAAGTTTAACCTGAGTATTCTGCGTGTGCAAAACTGGCTTGCACCCGTTGTAGATGGACGTAGAGCTTATCACACCCGATCATCACGTGGTGTCTGGGCACGACGAACTTTGGCAACGGTGCATACTCAGGGAGAACACTTCTTGATAATTTAGTGAGAGATCATCTTATAATGCTACCGCCAATCAAAGCAAGATAAGATGCATAAAAAGATAAACATCACATGCAATCAATATAAGTGATATGATATGGTCATCATCATCTTGTGCTTGCGATCTCCATCTCCGAAGCACCTTCATGATCACCATCGTCACCGGCGCGACACCTTGATCTCCATCGTAGCATCGTTGTCGTCTCGCCAATCTTATGCTTCCACGACTATCACTACCGTTTAGTAATAAAGTAAAGCATTACATCGCGATTGCATTGCATACAATAAAGCGACAACCATATGGCTCCTGCCAGTTGCCGATAACTCGGTTACAAAACATGATCATCTCATACAATAAAAATTCAGCATCATGCTTTGACCATATCACATCACAACATGCCCTGCAAAAACAGGTTAGACGTCCTCTACTTTGTTGTTGCATGTTTTACGTGGCTGCTACGGGCTTAAGTAAGAACCAATCTCACCTACGCATCAAAACCACAACGATAGTTTGTCAAATAGACTCCGTTTTAACCTTCGCAAGGACCGGGCGTAGCCATACTTGGTTCAACTAAAGTTGGAGAGACTGTTGCCCGCAAGCCATCTCTGTGCAAAGCACGTCGAGGGAACCGGTCTCGCGTAAGCGTACGCGTAAGGTTGGACCGGGTCGTCTCGTCCAACAATACCGCCGAACCAAAGTATGACATGCTGGTAGGCAGTATGACTTGTATCGTCCACAACTCACTTGTGTTCTACTCGTGCATATAACATCAACATAAATAACCTAGGCTCGGATGCCACTGTAGGGTTTCGTAGTAATTTCAAAAAATTTCCTACGCACACGCAAGATCATGTGATGCATAGCAACGAGGGGAGAGTATTGTCTACGTACCCAACGCAGACCGACTGCGGAAGCGATGACACGACGTAGAGGAAGTAGTCGTACGTCTTCTCGATCCAACCGATCAAGCACCGAAACTACGGCACCTCCGAGTTCGAGCACACGTTCAGCTCGATGACGATCCCCGGACTCCGATCCAGCAAAGTGTCGGGGAAGAGTTTCGTCAGCACGACGGCGTGGTGATGATCTTGATGAACTACAGCAGCAGGGCTTCGCCTAAACTCCGCTACAGTATTATCGAGGAATATGGTGGCAGGGGGCACCGCACACGGCTAAGGAATCGATCACGTGGATCAACTTGTGTCAACTTTGTGTGTTTAGAGGTGCCCCTGCCTCCGTATATAAAGGAGGAGAAGAGGGGAGGCTGGCCGGCCAAGGGGGGGAGGCGCAGGAGAGTCCTACTCCCTCTGGGAGTAGGATTCCCCCTCCAATCCTAGTCCAACTAGGATTCCTCGGAGGGGAAAAGAGGAGGAGGGGGCCGGCCACCTCTCCTAGTCCTAATAGGACTAGGGGAAGGGGGGGGGCGCAGCCCAACTAGGGAAGCCCCTTCTCTTTTCCACTAAGGCCCACTATGGCCCAAATAGCTCCCGAGGGGTTCCGGTAACCCTCCCGGTATTCCGGTAAAATCCCGATTTCACCCGGAACACTTCCGATATCCAAATATAGGCTTCCAATATATCAATCTTTACGTCTCGACCATTTCGAGACTCCTCGTCATGTCCGTGATCACATCCGGGACTCCGAACAACCTTCGGTACATCAAAATGCATAAACTCATAATATAACTGTCATCGTAACCTTAAGCGTGCGGACCCTACGGGTTCGAGAACAATGTAGACATGACCGAGACACGTCTCCGGTCAATAACCAATAGCGGGACCTGGATGCCCATATTGGCTCCTACATATTCTACGAAGATCTTTATCGGTCAGACCGCATAACAACATATGTTGTTCCCTTTGTCATCGGTATGTTACTTGCCCGAGATTCGATCGTCGGTATCCAATACCTAGTTCAATCTCGTTACTGGCAAGTCTCTTTACTCGTTCCGTAATACATCATCTCACAACTAACATATTAGTTGTAATGCTTGCAAGGCTTATGTGATGTGTATTACCGAGAGGGCCCAGAGATACCTCTCCGACAATCAGAGTGACAAATCCTAATCTCGAAATACGCCAACCCAACATCGACCATTGGAGACACCTGTAGTACTCCTTTATAATCACCCAGTTACGTTGTGACGTTTGGTAGTACCCAAAGTGTTCCTCCGGTAAACGGGAGTTGCATAATCTCATAGTCATAGGAACATGTATAAGTCATGAAGAAAGCAATAGCAACATACTAAACGATCGGGTGCTAAGCTAATGGAATGGGTCATGTCAATCAGATCATTCTACTAATGATGTGACCTCGTTAATCAAATAACAACTCATTGTTCATGGTTAGGAAACATAACCATCTTTGATTAACGAGCTAGTCAAGTAGAGGCATACTAGTGACACTTTGTTTGTCTATGTATTCACACATGTATTATGTTTCCGGTAAATACAATTCTAGCATGAATAATAAACATTTATCATGATTATAAGGAAATAAATAATAACTTTATTATTGCCTCTAGGGCATATTTCCTTCAGCTTGCTACTGCTCCGGAACACTTAGGCTGGCCGGCATGTGTCCTTCTTCGTTCCTGTGTCCGTCCCTTCGGGGAAATGTCACGCGATGAATACCAGAGTCCTGTTAGCCCGCTACAGCCCAGTTCACCGGAGTCCTGCTAGCCCAGTGCTACAGCCTGGATTCACTCGCTGATGACCGACACGTTCGATGCTGGGTCATGGATGCCTGTCCCTGTAGGTTTGTGCCACTTTGGGTTTACGACTAGCCATGTCAGCCCGGGCTCCTTATCATATGGATGCTAGCGACACTATCATATACGTGTGCCAAAAGGCGCAAACGGTCCCGGGCAAAGGTAAGGCGACACCCGTGGGAATACCGTGCGTGAGGCCGCAAAGTGATATGAGGTGTTACATGCTAGATCGATGTGGCATTGAGTCGGGGTCCTGACAGCCTTTGCCTATAAATAGCACTAGCCACCCACAGGGTGGGGGGATCGAAATCAGAGGGAGAATCAAGAAGGGAGAGAGAGAGAAGGGCGACTGAACTCCTCCTAGCAGTTCATCCCCCCAGCCAAGAACAGACCCTCGCGAGGCTGTTCTTCCTTGTATTGCTCATCATCATCAGCCCAAGAGGCAATCCACCACACCACACACTGGAGTAGGGTATTACACCACAACGGTGGCCCGAACCAGTATAAACCCTGTGTCTCTTGTGTTGTTCTTTCCATAGCTTAGATCTTAGCGAGGCGGAGGGGTGCAGGTAGGTAGAAGGCGAAATCTCCGCGCGCACCCCAGTGTTTGAACCTCAAGGGTCTGCCAGAACCCGAAATCCGACAAGAGTCTTCAACACCTATCACCACAAGGTTGTTGAAACTGTAGATGTGCGGTTAGATGAGACTAATGGCTCGCAAAGAGAGCACCTACCTCCTGTGACAGATGAAATACCTTCTGAGGAATCTATTAAGTTCAAGGCTACCGAGGATGTCATTCTTACCGAAGAATCTGCTGAAGAAGTCGTTCCAGAACATGAAGAACGTCATGCTGATGCACATGAGGAAAATGGTGCTGAAGAAAATGATGATCAAATTTCTCAACGACAACCCGCTCATCCTCGCGTTGCAAACGAAGTGCAGATTGAGAAAATCATCAGCGACATCAACATTCCAGGTCCTCTCACATGCTCAAGAGCTTCACATTTATCTAACTTTTGTGGACACTTTGCTTTCGTCTCTATCACAGAGCCCACTAAGGTAGATGAAGCATTTCTGGAGCCTGAGTGGATTCAAGCTATGCAAGAGGAATTGCATCAATTCGAGCTCAACAACGTCTGGGAACTAGTCAAATGTCCAGATCCTCGCAAACACAATATCATCGACACAAAGTGGATCTACCGCAACAAGCAAGATGAAAATGGCCTTGTGGTGAGGAATAAGGCACGGCTTGTAGCTCAAGGCTACACACAGGTTGAAGGAATTGACTTTGATGAAACTTTTGCACCTATTGCTAGACTTGAAGCTATTCACATATTACTTGCTTATGCTAACCACCATGATATCATTGTTGGGGAACGTAGCAGAAATTCAAAAATTTTCCTACGTATCACCAAGATCTATCTATGGAGAGACCAGCAACGAGTAGAAAGGAGAGTGCATCTACATACCCTTGTAGATCTCTAAGCAGAAGCGTTCAAGTGAACGGGGTTGATGGAGTCGTACTCGTCGTGATTCAGATCACCGATGATCCTAGTGCCGAACGGACGGCACCTCCGCGTTCAACACACGTACAGCCCGGTGACGTCTCCCACGCCTTGATCCAGCAAGGAGAGAGGGAGAGGTTGAGGAAGACTCCATCCAGCAGCAGCACAACGGCGTGGTGGTGATGGAGGAGCGTGGAAATCCAGCAGGGCTTCGCTAAGCACCATGGGAGAGGAGGAGGAGGGAGAGGCAGGGCTGCACCAACGAGAGATCAAATCGCGTGTTATGGGCAGCCCCATGCCTCAATATATATAGGGGGGAAGGGGGCTGTGCCCCCTTTAGGGTTTTCCCACCCCCTAGGGGCGGCGGCCAGCCCTAGATGGGTTTTGGGGTGCGGCCAAGAGGGGGGGGAGGAGTCCATCCTCCCCAAGGCACCTCGGAGGTGCCTTCCCCCTTGAGGACTCTTCCCTCTAGGGTTCCCTAGGCGCATGGGCCTCTTGGGGCTGGTGCCCTTGGCCCATGTAGGCCAAGGCGCACCCCCTACAGCCCATGTGGCCCCCCGGGGCAGGTGGCCCCACCCGGTGGGCCCCCGGGACCCTTCCGGTGGTCCCGGTACAATACCGATGACCCCGAAACTTGTCCCGATGGCCGAAACAGGACTTCCTATATATAAATCTTTACCTCCGGACCATTCCGGAACTCCTCGTGACGTCCGGGATCTCATCCGGGACTCCAAACAACATTCGATAACCACATACAAGCTTCCTTTATAACCCTAGCGTCATCAAACCTTAAGTGTGTAGACCCTACGGGTTCGGGAGACATGTAGACATGACCGAGACGTTCTCCGGTCAATAACCAACAGCGGGATCTGGATACCCATGATGGCTCCCACATGTTCCACGATGATCTCATCGGATGAACGACGATGTCAAGGACTCAATCGATCCCGTATACAATTCCCTTTGTCTAGCGGTATTTTACTTGCCCGAGATTCGATCGTCGGTATACCGATACCTTGTTCAATCTCGTTACCGGCAAGTCTCTTTACTCGTTCCGTAACACATCATCCCGTGATCAACCCCTTGGTCACATTGTGCACATTATGATGATGTCCTACCGAGTGGGCCCAGAGATACCTTTCCGTTTACACGGAGTGACAAATCCCAGTCTCGATCCGCATAAAACAATAGATACTTTCGGAGATACCTGTAGTGCACCTTTATAGTCACCCAGTTACGTTGTGACGTTTGATACACCCAAAGCACTCCTACGGTATCCAGGAGTTACACGCTCTCATGGTCAAAGGAAGAGATACTTGACATTGGCAAAGCTCTAGCAAATGAACTACACGATCTTTTGTGCTAGTCTTAGGATTGGGTCTTGTCCATCACATCATTCTCCTAATGATGTGATCCTGTTATCAACGACATCCAATGTCCATAGCCAGGAAACCATGACTATCTGTTGATCACAACGAGCTAGTCAACTAGAGGCTCACTAGGGACATATTGTGGTCTATGTATTCACACGTGTATTACGATTTCCGGATAATACAGTTATAGCATGAATAAAAGACAATTATCATGAACAAGGAAATATAATAATAATACTTTTATTATTGCCTCTAGGGCATATTTCCAACAGTCTCCCACTTGCACTAGAGTCAATAATCTAGTTCACATCGCCATGTGATTAACACTCACAGGTCACATCGCCATGTGACTAATACCCAAGAGTTTACTAGAGTTAGTAGTCTAGTTCACATCACTATGTGATTAACACTCAATGAGTTTTATGTTTGATCTTGTTGCTTGTGAGAGAGGTTTTAGTCAACGGGTCTGAACCTTTCAGATCCGTGTGTGCTTTACAAATCTCTATGTCATCTCCTAGATGCAGCTACCACGCTCTATTTGGAGCTATTCCAAACAACTGTTCTACTTGGAGCTATTCTAAATTATTGCTCCATTATATGTATCCGGTCTCTCTACTCAGAGCTATCCGGATAGGTGTCAAGCTTGCATCGTCGTAACCTTTACGACGAACTCTTTTACCACCTCCATAATCGAGAAAATTCCTTAGTCCACTAGTTACTAAGGATAACTTTGACCGCTGTCCTGTGAGCCATTCTTGGATCACTCTTGTACCCCTTGACTGACTCATGGCAAGGCACACTTCAGGTGCGGTACACAGCATAGCATACTGAAGAGCCTACGTCTTAAGCATAGGGGACGACCTTCGTCCTTTCTCTCTATTCTGCCGTGGTCGAGCTTTATGTCTTAACTTCGTACCTTACAATTCAGGCAAGAACTTCTTCTTTGACTGATCCATCTTGAATACCTTCAAGATCATGTCAAGGTATGTGCTCATTTGAAAGTATTATTAAGCATTTTGATCTATCCTTATAGATCTTGATGCTCAATGTTCAAGTAGCTTAATCCAGGCTTTCCATTGAAAAACACTTTCAAAATAACCCTATATGCTTTCCAGAAATTCTACGTCATTTCTGATCAACAATATGTCAACAACATATACTCATCAGAAATTCTATAGTGCTCCCACTCACTTCTTTGGAAATACAAGTTTCTCATAAACTTTGTACAAACCCAAATTTTTTGATCATCATCAAAGCATACATTCCAACTCCGAGATGCTCACTCCAGTCCTTAGAAGGATTGCTGGAGCTTTGCATACTTATTAGCATCTTTCGGGATTGACAAAACCTTCCGGTTGTATCACATACAACCTTTCCTCATTAAAATCGTCGAGGAAACAATGTTTTGACATCCTATCTGCAAGATTTCATAAATAATGCAGTAATCGCTAATATAATTCCAACAGACTCTTAGCATCGCTACGAGTGAGAAAATCTCATCGTAGTCAACTCATTGAACTTGTCGGAAGACATCTTAACGACAAGTCGAGCTTTCTTAATGGTGACATTTACCATCATTGTCCGTCTTCCTTTTGAAATCCATCTGTACTCATTAGCCTTACGACCATCGAGCCGTTCTGCCAAAGTCTACACTTTGTTTTCATACATGGATCCTCTCTTGGATTTTATGGCCTCAAGCCATTTATCGGAATCCGGGCCCACCATCGCTTCTCCATAGCTCGTAGGTTCATTGTTGTCTAGCAACATGACCTTCAAGACAGGATTACGTACCACTCTGAAGTAGTACGCATCCTTGTCATCCTACAAGGTTTGGGAGTGACTTGATCCGAAGTTTCATGATCAATATCATAAGCTTCCACTTCAATTGGTGTAGGTGCCACAGGAACAACTCCCTGTGCCCTGTCACACACTAGTTGAAGAGACGGTTCAATAACCTCATCAAGTCTCCACCATCCTCCCACTCAATTCTTTCGAGAGAAACTTTTCCTCGAGAAAGGACCCGATTCTAGAAACAATCCATATTGCTTTCGGATCTGAATTAGGAGGTATACCCAACTGTTTTGGGTTTCCTATGAAGATGCATTTTATCCGCTTTGGGTTCGAGCTTATCAACCTGAAACTTTTTCATATAAGCGTCGCAGCCCCAAACTTTTAAGAAACGACAACTTAGGTTTGTCTAACCATAATTCATACGGTGTCATCTCAACGGAATTACGTGGTGCCCTATTTAAAGTGAATGTGGTTGTCTCTAATGCCTAACCCATGAACAATTGTGGTAATTCGATAAGAGACATCATGGTATGCATCATATCCAATAGGGTGCAGTTATGATGTTCGGACACACCATCACACTATGGTGTTCCAGGCTGTATTAGTTGTGAAACAATTTCCACAATGTCTTAATTCCGTGCCAAACTCGTAATTCAGATATTCATCTCTATGATCATATCATAGATATTTTTATCCTCTTATCACGACGATCTTCCAACTTCACACTGAAATTACTTGAACCTTTCAATAATTCAGACTCGTGATTCATCAAGTAAATATACTCAACATCTACTCAAATCATCTGTGAAGTAAGAACATAACGATATTCACTGCATGCCTCAGCACTCATTGGACTGCACACATCAAAATGTGTTGCTTCCAACAAGTTGCTATCTTGTTCCATCTTACTGAAACCGAGGCTTTTCAGTCATCTTGTCCATGCGGTATGATTTGCATATCTCAAGTGATTCAAAATCAAGTGAGTCTAAACGATCCATCTGCATGGAGTTTCTTTATGCGTATACACCAATAGACATGGTTCGCATGTCTCAAACTTTTCAAAAACGAGTGAGTCCAAAGATCCATCAACATGGAGCTTCTTCATGCGTTTTATACCAATATGACTTACATGGCAGTGCCACAAGTAAGTGGTACTATCATTACTATCTTATATCTTTTGGCATAAAAATGTGTATCACTACGATCGAGATTCAATAAACCATTCCTTTAGGTGCAAGAGCACTTATTCAGGTTTAATACTAATCTTGATGGTAGAGGGAGCGTGCGATGTTAGATCACATCAAACTTGGAAACACTTCCAACACATATCGTCAGCTCACCTTTAGCTAGTCTCCGTTTTATTCCGTAGCTTTTATTTCGAGTTACTAACACTCAGCAACCGAACCGGTATCTAATACCCTGGTGCTACTAGGAGTACTAGTAAAGTACACATTAACATAATGTATATCCAATATACTTCTATCGACCTTGCCAGCCTTCTTATCTACCAAGTATCTAGGGTAATGCTGCTCCAGTGGCTGTTCCCTTATTACAGAAGCACTTAGTCTCGAGTTTGGGTTCAACCTTGGGTTTCTTCACTAGAGCAGCAGCTGATTTGCCGTTTCATGAAGTATCCCTTCTTGCCCTTGCCCTTCTTGAAACTAGTGGTTTCATCAACCATCAACAATTGATGCTCCTTCTTGATTTCTACTTTCGCGGTGTCAAACAACGCGAATATTTCAAGGATCATCATATCTATCCCTGATATGTTATAGTTCATCACGAAGCTCTAGCAGCTTGGTGGCAATGACTTTGGGGAAACATCACTATCTCATCTGGAAGATCAACTCCCACTCGATTCAAGTGATTGTTGCACTCAGACAATCTGAGCACAAGCTCAACGATTGAGCTTTTCTCCCTTAGTTTGCAGGCTAAGAAAATCGTCAGAGGTCTTATACCTCTTGACATGGGCACAAGCCTGAAATCCCAATTTCAGCCCTCAAAACATCTCATATGTTTCGTGATGTTTCAAAAACATCTTTGGTGCCTCAATTCTAAACCGTTTAACTGAACTATCACGTAGTTATCAAAACGTGTATGTCCGATGTCCGCAACATCGACAAACGACGTTGGGGTTCAGCACACTGAGCGGTGCATTAAGGACATAAGCTTTCTACTGATCGCATAATCGCTACTATCAACTTTCAACTATATTTTCTCTAGGAACATATCTAAACAGTGGAACTAAAGTGCGAGCTTACGACATAATTTGCAAAAGGTCTTTTGACTATGTTCAGGATAATTAAGTTCATCTTATGAACTCCCACTTAGATAGACATCCCTCTGGTCATCTAAGTGATCACATGATCCGAGTCAACTAGGCCGTGTCCGATCATCACGTGAGACGGACTAGTCATCATCGGTGAACATCTTCATGTTGATCGTATCTACTATACGACTCATGCTCGACCTTTCGGTCTCCGTGTTCCGAGGCCATGTCTGCACATGCTAGGCTCGTCAAGTTAACCCTAAGTGTTTTCGCTGTGTAAAACTGTCTTACACCCGTTGTATGTGAATGTAAGAATCCATCACACCCGATCATCACGTGGTGCTTAGAAGCGACGAACTGTAGCAACGGTGCACAGTTAGGGGAGAACACTTCTTGAAATTTTGTAAGGGATCATCTTATTTACTACCGTCGTCCTAAGTAAACAAGATGCATAAACATGATAAACATCACATGCAATCAAATAGAGTAGTGACATGATATGGCCAATATCATATAGCTCCTTTGATCTTCATCTTCGGGGCTCCATGATCATCTTGTCACCGGCATGACACCATGATCTCCATCATCATGATCTCCATCATCGTGTCTTCATGAAGTTGTCACGCCAACGACTACTTCTACTTCTATGACTAACGCGTTTAGCAATAAAGTAAAGTAGTTTACATGGCGTTCTTCAATGACACGCAGGTCATACAATAAATAAAGACAACTCCTATGGCTCCTACCGGTTGTCATACTCATCGACATGCAAGTCGTGATTCCTATTACAAGAACATGATCAATCTCATACATCACATATATATCATTCATCACATCCTTTTGGCCATATCACATCACATGACATACCCTGCAAAAACAAGTTAGACGTCCTCTAATTGTTGTTGCATGTTTTACGTGGCTGTTATGGGTTTCTAGCAAGAACGTTTCTTACCTACGCAAGACCACAACGTGATATGCCAATTGCTATTTACCCTTCATAAGGACCCTTTTCATCGAATCCGTTCCGACTAAAGTGGGAGAGACTGGCACCCGCTAGCCACCTTATGCACCAAGTGCATGTCAATCGGTGGAACCTGTCTCACGTAAGAGTACGTGTAAGGTCGGTCCGGGCCGCTTCATCCCACAATACCGTCGAAACAAGATTGGACTAGTAACGGTAAGCATATTGAACAACATCAACGCCCACAACTACTTTGTGTTCTACTCGTGCAAAGAATCTACGCAATAGACCTAGCTCATGATGCCACTGTTGGGGAACGTAGCAGAAATTCGAAAAAATTTCCTACGTAACACCAAAATGAAGGAAATATGCCCTAGAGGCAATAATAAAGTTATTATTTATTTCCTTATAATCATGATAAATGTTTATTATTCATGCTAGAATTGTATTTTCCGGAAACATAATACATGTGTGAATACATAGACAAACAGAGTGTCACTAGTATGCCTCTACTTGACTAGCTCGTTAATCAAAGATGGTTATGTTTCCTAACCATGAACAATGAGTTGTTATTTGATTAACGAGGTCACATCATTAGTAGAATGATCTGATTGACATGACCCATTCCATTAGCTTAGCACCTGATCGTTTAGTATGTTGCTATTGCTTTCTTCATGACTTATACATGTTCCTACGACTATGAGATTATGCAACTCCCGTTTACCGGAGGAACACTTTGGGTACTACCAAACGTCACAACGTAAATGGGTGATTATAAAGGAGTACTACAGGTGTCTCCAATGGTCGATGTTGGGTTGGCGTATTTCGAGATTAGGATTTGTCACTCCGATTGTCGGAGAGGTATCTCTGGGCCCTCTCGGTAATACACATCACATAAGCCTTGCAAGCATTACAACTAATATATTAGTTGTGAGATGATGTATTACGGAACGAGTAAAGAGACTTACCGTTAACGAGATTGAACTAGGTATTGGATACCGACGATCGAATCTCGGGCAAGTAACATACCGATGACAAAGGGAACAACGTATGTTGTTATGCGGTCTGACCGATAAAGATCTTCGTAGAATATGTAGGAGCCAATATGGGCATCCAGGTCCCGCTATTGGTTATTGACCAGAGACATGTCTCGGTCATGTCTACATTGTTCTCGAACCCGTAGGGTCCGCACGCTTAAGGTTACGATGACAGTTATATTATGAGTTTATGCATTTTGATGTACCGAAGGTTGTTCGGAGTCCCGGATGTGATCACGGACATGACGAGGAGTCTCGAAATGGTCGAGACGTAAAGATTGATATATTGGAAGCCTATGTTTGGACATCGGAAGTGTTCCGGGTGAAATCGGGATTTTACCGGGTTACCGGGAGGTTACCGGAACCCCCCCGGGAGCCATATGGGCCATCATGGGCCTTAGTGGAAAGGAGAAAGGGGCAGCCCAAGGTGGCTGCGCCTCTTTCCCCTCCCCTAGTCCTATTAGGACTAGGAGAAGGTGGCCGGCCCCCTCTCTCCCTTCCCCTCCGAGGAATCCTAGTTGGACTAGGATTGGGGGGAGGAATCCTACTCCCAGAGGGAGTAGGACTCTCCTGCGCCTCCCTCTTTGGTCGGCCAGCCTCCCCTCCTCTCCTCCTTTATATACGGAGGCAGGGGCACCTCTAAACACACAAGTTGACACAAGTTGATCCACGTGATCGATTCCTTAGCCGTGTGCGGTGCCCCCTGCCACCATATTCCTCGATAATACTGTAGCGGAGTTTAGGCGAAGCCCTGCTGCTGTAGTTCATCAAGATCGTCACCACGCCGTCGTGCTGACGAAACTCTTCCCCGACACTTTGCTGGATCGGAGTCCGGGGATCGTCATCGAGCTGAACGTGTGCTCGAACTCGGAGGTGCCGTAGTTTCGGTGCTTGATCGGTTGGATCGTGAAGACGTACGACTACTTCCTCTACGTCGTGTCATCGCTTCCGCAGTCGGTCTACGTTGGGTACGTAGACAACACTCTCCTCTCGTTG
The DNA here is from genome assembly GCF_002162155.2 of Triticum dicoccoides. NCBI lineage: Eukaryota > Viridiplantae > Streptophyta > Magnoliopsida > Poales > Poaceae > Triticum > Triticum dicoccoides. The sequence continues at coordinate 552,421,680 of NC_041390.1, forward strand.
CTATGCATCACATGATCCTGTGTGCACGTAGGAAATTTTTTGAAATTACTACGAAACCCAACAGAAGACTCCATCCAGCAGCAGCACAACGGCGTGGTGGTGATGGAGGAGCGTGGCAATCCAGCAGGGCTTCGCTAAGCACCATGGGAGAGGAGGAGGAGGGAGAGGCAGGGCTGCACCAACGAGAGATCAAATCGCGTGTTATGGGCAGCCCCATGCCTCAATATATATAGGGGGGAAGGGGGCTGCGCCCCCTTTAGGGTTTTCCCACCCCCTAGGGGCGGCGGCCAGCCCTAGATGGGTTTTGGGGTGCGGCCAAGAGGGGGGGGGAGGAGTCCATCCTCCCCAAGGCACCTCGGAGGTGCCTTCCCCCTTGAGGACTCTTCCCTCTAGGGTTCCCTAGGCGCATGGGCCTCTTGGGGCTGGTGCCCTTGGCCCATGTAGGCCAAGGCGCACCCCCTACAGCCCATGTGGCCCCCGGGGCAGGTGGCCCCACCCGGTGGGCCCCCGGGACCCTTCCGGTGGTCCCGGTACAATACCGATGACCCCGAAACTTGTCCCGATGGCCGAAACAGGACTTCCTATATATAAATCTTTACCTCCGGACCATTCCGGAACTCCTCGTGACGTCCGGGATCTCATTCGGGACTCCGAACAACATTCGGTAACCACATACAAGCTTCCTTTATAACCCTAGCGTCATCAAACCTTAAGTGTGTAGACCCTACGGGTTCGGGAGACATGTAGACATGACCGAGACGTTCTCCGGTCAATAACCAACAGCGGGATCTGGATACCCATGATGGCTCCCACATGTTCCACGATGATCTCATCGGATGAACCACGATGTCAAGGACTCAATCGATCCCGTATACAATTCCCTTTGTCTAGCGGTATTTTACTTGCCCGAGATTCGATCGTCGGTATACCGATACCTTGTTCAATCTCGTTACCGGCAAGTCTCTTTACTCGTTCTGTAACACATCATCCCGTGATCAACCCCTTGGTCACATTGTTCACATTATGATGATGTCCTACCGAGTGGGCCCAGAGATACCTTTCCGTTTACACGGAGTGACAAATCCCAGTCTCGATCCGCATAAAACAATAGATACTTTCGGAGATACCTGTAGTGCACCTTTATAGTCACCCAGTTACGTTGTGACGTTTGATACACCCAAAGCACTCCTACGGTATCCAGGAGTTACACGCTCTCATGGTCAAAGGAAGAGATACTTGACATTGGCAAAGCTCTAGCAAATGAACTACACGATCTTTTGTGCTAGTCTTAGGATTGGGTCTTGTCCATCACATCATTCTCCTAATGATGTGATCCCGTTATCAACGACATCCAATGTCCATAGCCAGGAAACCATGACTATCTGTTGATCACAACGAGCTAGTCAACTAGAGGCTCACTAGGGACATATTGTGGTCTATGTATTCACACGTGTATTACGATTTCCGGATAATACAGTTATAGCATGAATAAAAGACTATTATCATGAACAAAGAAATATAATAATAACACTTTTATTATTGCCTCTAGGGCATATTTCCAACAGTCATCTTATATCAAATGGATGTAAAAAGTGCATTTCTCAATGGTAAGCTTGAGGAAGAAGTATATGTTGCTCAACCCCCAGGTTTTGAAGATCCAAAGCATCCTGACAAAGTCTTCAGACTCAATAAGGCCCTCTATGGCCTCAAGCAGGCCCCTCAGGTGTGGTGAATTTCTCATGAAGAAAGGCTTCAAACCCGGTTCACTTGACCCAACTCTTTTCACTAAATCTTATAATGGTGAATTATTTGTGTGCCAAATATATGTTGATGATATCATTTTTGGCTGTACTGACCAACGTTACAGTGATGAATTTGCCTATATGATGAGTGAAGAATATCAAATGTCTATGATGGGAGAATTGAAATTCTTCTTAGGTCTTCAAATTTGTCAACAGCGCAATGGCATATTCATAACTCAGGAGAAATACCTCAAGGATGTATTGAGGAAATTCGGCATGCAAGATTGCAAAGGTGTCAAAACCCCTATGCCCACAAATGGCCATCTATGCACTGATGAAAATGGTATTGACTTCGATCAAAAGGTATACCGCTCCATGATTGGTTCTTTATTGTACTTACGTGCATCTAGGCCAGATATTATCCTTAGTGTTTGCATGTGTGCCCGATTTCAAACTATACCGAAGGAATCACACCATAAGGCTGTGAATCATATTCTTCGATATCTAGCTCACACACCAACACTTGGATTATGGTACCCCAAGGGCCCGGCTTTTGATATCATTGGATATTCAGACTCTGACTATGCTGGTGATCGTGTGGACCGCAAGTCAACATCTGACACATGCCATTTCCTCGGACGATCCTTGGTCTATTGGTCCTTGAAGAAACAGAATTGTGTATCACTGTCTAATGCTGAAGCTGAGTACATTCCTGCTGGTTCTTTCTATGCTCAAATGCTATGGATGAAGCAAACTCTCAAGGACTACGGCGTCAACGTGAAGAATGTGCCACTCTACTGTGACAATGAGAGTGCCATCAAGATTGCTCATAACCCAGTTCAGCACTAGAAGACAAAGCACATTCAGATTCGTCATCATTTTCTTCGTGATCATGTGTTGAAGGGCAACATCTCTATTGAGCATGTGAAGACTGAGGAACAGCTAGCCGATATCTTCACTAAGCCCTTGGATGAGAAGAGATTTAGCAAGTTGCGGCATGAGCTAAATATCTTAGAATCTTCAAATGTTCTTTGAAAAGGACATTCATCCTAACACTTATGCAAAATTGATGACTTAGATGTGCAACACATGAAGAAACGTTTTTCTTCAATCAATGAAGACTAACACTCTAAGTGTGAAGAAATAAACGAAGAATTTGATTCTTAGAACCCTACGACAATTGTACGCGGTGTCTGAAATTATCATTCTTATACGGTGGGTCATGCCACCACCAAAAATTGAAAATCTTCAATTTGAGTTTTTTTTGTTTTGAAATTCCTTAGTTGTTCAATTTCTTCAACTTTGCAATGTCTTCACTCTTTTCGTTTTTTTTTCTTCATTGGCTATATATATATATGAGTTTATGTCCTCTACAGCATTCACTTATTGCTATTTCTTCAAGTTGCTTGTTCTGCTAAGTGAATGTGATCGTACCCTTCCCCCTCTATGCTAAACTCAACCTAGTCTATTCACAATTTCTTTATGTGCGTTCTATTTGAAACTCGTTCAAAATCTTCACTGTGTCCTTGTCAGCTGAAGAATTTGCGAACGAAACTTTAAATCATATCGTATCTAAATTTTTGACTTTGCCGCTCAAACCGTTCCGCATTCTGTGAAATGTTTATCTATTCATCCACGATCTCACATGATCGCCACCTCTCAGTGCGTGGGTGACACATGTCAAGCGAATGAGAAGGGACAGGGGCACGTTCGTCCAATTTCTTCGGGCGAACAGTTTTTCACTTCAACAATAAATACCCCTCCCCTTCCTCACTTCGTTTTTACTCCGCTCGACCTCTCTCCCGCTCGAGCTTCCCAAAACCTAGCGCCACCGCTACTTCATTGTCGCCGGTGAGGAAGAGCTTCACTGCCTTGACCTTGTCACCGTCGTACTCGCGCCGGCTGTGGATTTCTTCACTCCGTTGTCGCCGTAGTTGTCTTCCTCTACCAAGTTAGGGCGTGGAAGATCTGAACTGACGAGCTTCACATCTACACTTCCCAGTTCATCGTGTTCTTCGTCCAGGGTAACTAAAAGTTACTTTTACTGCCTTCTTTGATTCAAATGTTTTCTACAAAATCTTCAAAAGGTGTCTATTATTTAAATCTTCACACACTGGACAGCTCCCATAACATCTGTTCTTGATCTGTTTCCCTAAGCAACATTTTTCTTCAAGATTCCTCAATTGTGTGGATTTTTCAATCTATACAACTCTGAAACCTAAGTCAAAGAACGCTTAGTGAAATTCTTCAAGACTCATCTGGTCAAATTCCTCAAACTTGTTCTTATTGCAAAATCTTCTGAGAACGCATATGACCTCTCCAAATTCCTCACAAATATACTCTATTCACGGGTACACATATCCGCTGCTGAATCACTAGGTTCTCATCAACTTAACTCATTTGCAGCGTTCCTTGAAGAAAAGTTGCACACCTCTTCAGAGAATTCCATTGCTCAAATTCCTCAGCTGAAGAAAATGGCTGACGGTAAGAAGCCATAGAAGGGATGAAAGAGGCCTGAGGTCAATACTGCTTTTGAGATTCCTAATGACATATACAAGGATTATTGCACTCCTGATGAGGCCAAATTTGGCAAGGAGGACAAAAATCAGCGCAAGATGCGCATACAAAGGATAGAGAGGAGATGGGCACGGGAATGGAGGGAGTACAGATATGTTACTCCCAAGTATATGAAGAAATTCGCTCTTAATCCTCCATGCCCAAGACCTCCATTGGCACCTGGCCAAGAAGCTGATCCCACCAGCCTCAAGCGTGGTGGGGACTATCATGATGAATGGACTAAGCGCCAGGCCAAGCTAGCCAAAATAGCTAAGGAAGCAGTGAGGAAATTTAATGAAGACTCTGCTGCTGCTACCACTGCTGAGGCCTCTGCAAGCAAGCCAAAGAAGGCCATGGCAAAGAAGCCTATTCATAAGCCAAGTGCTTCAACCCCCAATGCCCTCACGGCCAAATTCTTCAAAGCCCTCACAGTCAATTCCTCAAGCTGCTCCAGCTCCTCCAAAGTCCTCAGCTCCTCCGTTAAAATCCTAAGCACCCGTGCATCTCACCACGTGCCAAAGGACAACAGGCATCTCTATTGCCTCAGGAGCTTCTGCTAGTTCTTCAGCTCCACCCAATTCATCAACTCGCCCCTCTCTGCTGAAGAAAAAGGCCACTACTGGACGAGGCTCTCGACCAAGTCCTCACATGAAGCAGGTCGCCTTTCAAGTACCATCCGAAGATGACGAAGCTGATGATGAGGAATTTACTGAAATCATCAGAGACAGGCAGCTCAGGGCCGCTAGAGCCAAAGGCAGCAATGTGCCATTGATACTGGATCCGAAGTTGATCCTAGACTTCATCGACCTATGGCACAAGGATCCCAACACACCTTTGCCGGAGATGAACCTCACTCTTGGTCAAAGTCATGTTTTGACTGCCTTCATTGATGAGGAAAAATGGAAATTTGAACAGGGAAGGAGGGTGAAGAAAGCGCAGTACAAGAAAGAGCACTTTCTGAAGCAAAACGTTCTGAAGATTTCACCTAAAGAACTTGTTGCTCTTCAATCTGAGATCAAGCAACTAAGTGATGAATTTGATCGCTACTATGCTGACTGGCTTGGCGCCAAAGTCAGATTTGTCAAGATAATTGAGAAGTTCACTTCCAATGTTGCAGCCCCAACGCAATAAGAAAATCCTCAGGCTGAGGCATCTGCTCAGCCTACTGAAGAGCATGCCAGCACCGCTAATGAAAATCAGGCTGCTGAAGATACTCAGAATACAAGGGCTGATGACTGCATTCCAGCCGCTGAAGAAATTGCCAGGGCAACCACTAGTGTTGCGCCTGAAGAAACTGAAGAAGTCGGGGCAACTGCATCAGTTGTGCCTGAAGTTATTGAACCAAATTCCTCTGCTCCTCTTGCACCTACCCCAACTCTGATCCTTCCATCTGCATCAGATGTGAAGAAGACCAAGGCTGCAGAGCGTGCAGCTATGAAGAAAACGAAGGCATCAACTGCATCAGATTCTTCAGCTCTAAAGAAGATGAAGCCGCTGACTAGCTCTTTTAACAATCCGATTGACGGTGTTCCTGTCTCATCCATGCCATCAAAGGATCTTGTTTCTTTTGATGAAGAATATGAGATCCCAAGCGAATCTGATGATAACATTCCTTCTGCTGCTTCTTCAGAGCAGTTGGATGAAGAAATTGAAGCGGATGCAATCCCTTCAACCCCAATAGTCTGATCGCCCATGCCTCAGTTCACTAATGAAGAGGCCGGCATTGAGGAAATGAGTGGAGCAGATGAGGATGTGGACATTGGGTGCACAACACCAGTTCTGAATGATGACTATTGGGAAAGTCAGCACCCCAATTCTCCTCTGTTCACACCCCTTCAACAAATTCCTCAGTCCCCTGTGACCACTAAAGTTCAAATGGGATCTAAAGAACCTCATGCCACACCATATGTCCATGAAGAGATTCCAGCCACTAGTGCTAAAGAAAATGTTAATGAAGAATTGAAGACCCAGGCTGTTACTGAAGAAGAAGCTGAAATTCCTCAGCCAGTGGATCCTGAGATTGCGATTCCTAAGGTGGTGATGCAATTGACAGATACCCCTCAGCCCAAGCCAAAGGATCCCTTCTCTAAGAAGCATAAAATCAAGGCTGATGACTTCTTCGGTGAACATGTGTTCTTCACAGACTATAACCCTTATGACTTTGCTCGTCTTAGAAGGAAGCGCTTCTGGACTGCCAGCCAAGCAAATTTTTATTCTTCACTGCTCTTCAACAAGGACAAAGTCTTTGACCATGAGCATATTCCTCACGTGGACATGGAATCACTGCCTTGCTTTACCCTAGTCCTCAATGTGCTTCACGATGCAGGACTGCTCAACTTTTGCACGGATATTTGCGATTGGAATGAAGAGCTCATTCTTCAATTCTATGCAACTCTGCATATCACAGGCGATGCTGACGATGTGAACTCTTGGGTATTGGACTGGATGACAGAAAACACACATTTCAAAGCACCGGCCTCTAAATTACTACACGCCCTGCCTGTCAGTCCTCCCCTTGAAGGTGCTCGTTGCATCTATCATGAACCTAAACTCACTGCCCGGCCAAGCTCCAAGGACCAAATTCCTCATGAAGGAATTGCTGTTTGTGCCTAGAACTGTCTATCGCATTCTGACGAAGACATTGAGTCCAATCAATGGCCACGATTCAAATGATGAAGAAGTTGTTAGCATCATGAAGAATCTGCTATTCAATATCATACGTGGCATTCCTATCAACTATCATGATTTCTTCATGATGACTCTGGCAAATGTTTCCCTTTTTTCATTTGAGTTGAAGCCTTATGCTCCTTGGATTATGAGATTCCTCAGAACTAGGTCTTCACTCAACTACAAGGCTGATTTTCAGAATCATGTTAGTTACCTGCCCCCAATAGAAGTCCTCAAGAGGACATTTTCCTCATCTGATGAAAAGGGCAAGGCTACTACAATTATTGATGAAGGCATTCATCCATTGGATGGTCAGTTTCGCAAAGCTGCATCTTACTCCTATGATGATTCTGCTACTCATGATTCTGCCACAAATGCTTCTAAGCAAAATCCTCAAGGCATAGCTCCAAGGGTGATGACTGACCGTGAGCTTCTTCTTAGTCTTCACTAGAAGGTGGATCGAAACCACAAATGGGTTAAGCGTCAGTTTGGTTCCTTTCTTCAAAACATGACTGCTACAGACAATGCAGTGAAGAAAAACCATTACTACCTCCATGAAGTCCTCGGTCGCACCTGGGCTATCTTACCACATCTGTATGGTGAAGAAGATCTGAAGCAAATGGGTTTCAAGCAGAACTTTGAATTGTCTCAGCCGCCACCGGCGAAGAAATTCAAGAAGACTAAAGTTCCTTCCTTGGTGGCCAGCTCATATTCTTCATCACGCGAAACCGATGACCATGAAGACTTGGACGACACTACGGCAGACCCTACCACAACAAACGACCCCAACAACGCTGGCACTCCTCCATCAACTTGATATTCTTCAGGGGCGCTAGTCCTCATTTTTCGATCCTTTTGGTCATTCGATGACAAAGGGGGAGAGATTTGAGTTAGTCTTCAAGCGGGTCTATCTATATGGGCGTTTTTTTGCAAAGTTACAACTCTTGTTTTCTGAGACTTTATTTGATCGAGTTGTAAACTTAAACTCTATGGCGGTCTGATACTTTTGCTGAGTTTTTCTGCATGCTTATTCCTCATTAATGTTAATGCACGCATGCTGAATTACATCAGTCACCATATTTCATCATGCATTTCAAATTCTTCATATTATATGTTAAATGCGTGTATGGATTACAAGATATAGGGGGAGATCTCCATGATTCTACTCTTCAAAGTGTGCATTGCTTCAAAAGCTAATTCCTCTCTATGCACATCTTCAGGGGGAGTTCTTCTATATCTTGCAATCAAATTCCTCAATATCAGTATTTAAACTTCATATGTTTATCCCCGTCGAAAACTTAACCTATATTGTCATCAATCACCAAAAAGGGGGAGATTGTGAGTGCATCTAGTGCCCCTTAGTGATTTTGGTGTATTGAAGACTTATAGGTTAAGGGACCGATGCGTTTGTGAGTGTACACAGGTCTATAAGTCTATGAGGAGTTTGATATTTACAGAGTAAGTCGACCCCTAAAAATGAAGTTCTTCGACTGAAGACTTTGAAAGTGAAGAAATTGGTGTGATCCTGAAGACTTGGTATTCATTCGAGGAACATGAAGCGTGAAGACTTTTGTTTTCGTAGTTTCATTTTCTCTTTCTTGAGTCATAGGAAACACCGTACTATTAAAGGGGGTCGACGAAATACTAAGGAAAAATTTCCAAGTGATTATCAACTCAAATCCTACACCTACCAATCCCTTCGAGTGAAGCCATTGGAAATCTCATACAACTCAGTCAATTTCGTCAGTGACAGAGACGAAGTTCTTCTGGTCTGTGAGGAATTTGTTCTGACTGAGAAGTTAGAAATTCACCAGTGCGGATTGCCTACACAGTGAGGAACATGATAGCCCCGAGGAATTTGATACTCAAAATTCTGACCGTTGCTGTGCTATGCGCCAGCTGTCCCAAAATATCTACCCACCTAACGGTCATATCATTGAAGGGCATTTATGTCTTATCTTGTCGGGCTGTTCCCTAGGCTATAAATAGCCGCCCCTACAACCACTAGCTGGTTGGCTGCTCTGAGAGAAATTGACACTTGTCATTTGAGAGCATCCCATCCTCCGAGGATTTTGAGTGAAAATCATCAACTGAGGAAAGCCCAAACCCAAACACCTACAAACCCAAAGTGATTGAGCATCATTGAAGAGATTGATCCTGCGTGGATCCGATGCTTGTTACCTTTGAAGACTATGCATCTTCCGAACAGTTAAGCGTCATGGTCTAGAGCATCCAAGAGGAAATTATGGATCGCCGAGTGACCGAGTCTGTGAAGGTTTGGAAGTCACCTGAAGACTTACCACGAGTGATTGGGCGAGGTCTGTGTGACCTTAGCTCAAGGGAAATACGGTGAGGACTAAGTGTCCTGAGCTGCGTGTTCAGGACTGGGTGTCCAGGACTGTGTGTCCTCAGGTTTAAATATCTAGCCGCCCTAACCAGACGTACACCTGTCACAGCAGCTGGAGCTGGTCTACCAAATCATTGTCTTCACCGAGCTAACTGGTTCCATTTCCTCAACCCTTCCATTTCCTCATTTTTGTGGTGTGTGCTATTTGAAGACTTTGACTTAAGACTTTCTCAATTTCCTCAGTTCAATTTCTTTAGTCTGTTTGTCTTCATCCTGTGTTATCCTGTGTTTACGCTTTCTGTACTCTGTGCTTGTTTTCATTTCATCATGAAGACCATGCTTATGTTCTGTTATGTTTACTTCTGAGTACTTATTCCGCTGCAAATAGTTCTTCACTCAGGAATTTCCTCACCCTGAAATTCCAAAGTGAAGAATTCATAAAAATCGCCTATTCACCCCCCCTCTAGTCGACTTAACGCACTTTCAGGCATAATAGGCATATTCCATGGCTCATGCACACCTGGCCTTCCAAGACATCTTACTGACTAAAGTCAATGTGACTAGCGGACAACATGGAATAGTATTCCACTTGCGGCTTTAGTAGGTTTTACTGAGGTGTTTCCAAACACCACCTGTGAATGTTTGGTTCTCTTCTCTTTATTGATTAGGTGGTGCTTCTGCCGGGTTCGAGGAAAGAAATCCAAAATAGGGAAATATGCTTCTTAGAGAATAAAGGAGATTAGTATACAAAAGGCCGCTCACGGTAGAAGGAAATTATTGTGCTCATTGAGAATCTTTTGGACCAAGAAGAAATTTTCTGGCTACAAAGAAGTCGAGCAAATTGGTTGATGCATGAGGATCATATTTTTTTCCATAATGCGACCACAGCTAGGGAAAAAAGGAAACAAAATTAAGAAACTTTTTGATGATTCTAGGGTATGGCGGCAATATATAGAATTGAAGGATCACACCATAGAATATTTTTCTAAGCTTTTCACCTCAGAAATATCACAATCTGACCATGAGGTTTTATCACTTGTTCAGAGGAGAGTGTCTACTGAGATGAATAATGCCCTCCTTGCTCTTTATACTGCTGAAGATATTCATAAGGATTTGTTTGATATTGGGGATTTAAAAACCCTAGGGCCAGATGGCCTTCACACTATCTTCTATAAGAGATTTTATCCCATGCTAGGGGACGATCTAGTTGAGGAAGTTTTGCAAGCGGTTAACACTTTTACAATACCGTCTGGCTGGAATGACACTATGATCATGATGACTAAGTTTAACATTCCGAAAAAGGTAACCCAATTTAGGGCGATCAACTTGTGCAAGGTGGTGTATAAAATAATTGCAAAAATAGCGGCCTCTCGTTTAAAGATCTTCCTACTTGATATTATTAGTCCGACCCAGAGTGCTTTCGTGTATGGTAGATTATTATGGATAATGTTTTCGTGGCGTATGAGTGCTTTCATACAATCAAGCAAACGAAAGAAGGCAAAGAGGGCATGTGTGCTATAAAACTCGATGTGCACAAAGGTTATGACCGGATTGAGTGACCTTTCCTGGAGGAAATTATGCTTCCGTGAGAATTGGGTAAATTTTATTATGCAATGAATTTCCACTGTTGAATACCGATTATGGTTTAATGCAGAGGAAACCGAGAGTTTTAAGCATACTAGGGGGTTAAGGCAGGGAGATCCATTGTCTCCTTACCTTTTCTTGTTGTGCACTGAGGACCTGATGGTTCTATTGACACATGCGGAGGAAAATGGAAATATTTCGGGAGTGAAGGTTTGCAGAGACACACCAACTGATATAAATCTTCTCTTTGCTGAAGACTCACTAATCCTCATGAAAGCTAATTTGCACAGTGCGGAAATATTGAAATCAGTTCTAGGTTCGCACTGTGCTGCCTCAGGGCGGATGGTCAATGTTGACAAATCTAGCATCTTTTTTATTCCTAATACGCGTGTGGAGATTAGAGAACAAATGTGTACCACTCTGAATATCATGTCCGAGGCCCTCAACGATAGATATTTAGGCTTGCCTGCCAATATGGGTCTAGATAAACCCGATTGCATTCAATACTTGATCGATCATATCATTACGAAAATAAGTGGTTGGGAGGAAAATTACTATGAGCTGGAGGAAATGAGATTCTCCTCAAATCAGTTGTTAACTCCATTCCCACCTATGTAATGTCGGTCTTTAAAATTGCTAAAAAAATTGCAAATAAATAATTGATGCGATGGCGCATTTCTAGTGGGGAAACGAAGATAATGAAATGAGGATGCATTGGATAGCTTGGTCGAAAATATGTGTCCCAAGTAATCAAGGAGGGGTGAGTTTTCATGATATTCATTGTTCAATTTGGCAATGCTGACTAAACAGGATCGGCGCCATCTTGAGAATTCTGACTCTTTATGTGCTACTATTCTGAGGGCAAAGTACTACCTTGATGGCGATTTGCTGAATACTAAGTTAAAAAGGGCTCCTCTTTTACATGGCAAAGTATTATGGCAGGCATGAATTATCTGCAACATGATTATATTTGGCGAGTGAGAAATGGTCAGAATATCAATATTTGGGAAGACACCTAGATTCCAAATTGTGCCAACAAGAAAGTTATTACTCCCATGAGGGACACCTATTATCTATTTGCAAACAAATGGGTTGAAGATCTGATTAAACAAACTATGTGGCCTATTGATGTACAACAGATCCTCGTAGTCCCACTTCCGCAACATGATATGCCCGATTTTGTCATTTGGAGCTACACGAAAAGGGTATGTTTTCAGTTTGGCCTGCCTATTTTTTTGAATGGGATCACCAACATGGAAGCAAATTGCAACATACTAACGGGATGGGACAAACCACAGTTAATTATATTTGGTGTATGATATGGAAATCATCTTGTTCGACAAAGGTTAATTTTTTTATTTGACGTATGCTACATGGTATTTCTCTGCAATAGAGCAAGGCAGGTTTAGAACGGCTAGGGATGGATGATATTATTTATAAAGCATGCAAAGTTGATCGAGCTGGTGAGGCGGTGCTAGAATATTTACTTTTTCTGTCAAAACATGACTTATGTCTTATGGGTGATCAGAATGTGTGTGAAATGATTGTCATCTCAACTTGGTATTGGTGGTGGGAAAGGCGCAAGTTGGTTCACAAGGAGTCAACCCAAAATGCGCACCAGATTTCTATCAGGATCCGTGCTCTGAAGGCCAACTTTATTACAATACTTTCTCTCCAAAGGTTTCCATGAACAGAGTGGATTGGTCACACCCTCTCGTGGGTTTTTGTTAAACGTAATGTTGATGCTTCTTGTGACCATGCTTAGGGGTACGATGTGGGCGATCTTAAGAGATGAAAAAGAAAGATTTTATCGTTGGGGTATGTGAAGATAGATTGGTGTGCGGATGTCCTGATGGCTGAAGTTTTGGCTTTCAAATTTGGTCTATCGCTTGCAGAAAGAGCGGGTTGCGACCGTCTTATTGTCGCAGGGTCGCATATGCAAAGATCACAGGGCTGCTAGGCCGTGTTAAGCACACTGCTTTGCGCCTAAAATTGAATGGGTTGTAGAAACACACATTTACTGAACCAAATCAGCTTGCTTTCCTCCTCTCTGGTGCCTTATGCGTTGCTTAGCAAATGCATCGCTGACGCCGCTTGTGTGCCAGCCCAACCAGCAGGCGAGCGCCCGCTCGTGATGCGTGGGTTTTTCCGGTTCTTTGATAGTTCGGTTCATAGTTGACTGGTCCACCATTAACTAGTTGATCGTTAAATTTTTGAGAGAAAAAATATGCAAAAATTAGGAATTCAAAAAAATTCATAGGTTCAAAAAAATTGTAGATTTGTAAAATAAAAAGTTCATAAAAATGAAAAAAATGTTTTTTTAAAAAGGAATAATTTTTTTGATGACATAGGAAAAATTTCAAGACTTCGAAAGTTCATAATTTGGAAAACGTTCAAAAGAAAAATAAAAACTTCATGAATTTGAAAAAAAATTCATAAAATATTTGAAAAAAGGTTCATAATTTGAAAAAGCTCACGAATAGAAAACCACGGACTTGAGAAAATTTCGTTAATTTGAAAAATAGAAAGTTCACAAAATTTGAAAGAAGTTTCAAATTTGAAAAAAAAACTTATCGAAAATTGTGATATGTTAAAAAAATATAAAAATGAAATTAAAAATCATAAACTAAAAATAAAGAAGAGGTATCAAAAAATGAACATGAAATGAGAAATTGATTCAAGAAAATACCTACATGGGCCGGCCCAGTTAGCTACCAGTGTGGTCGGGGCCGTTTGTTGAAACACCTTTAATTAAGTAGCGCAGCGGGCGCCAAATAAGATTCTGGTGCCTTCATGGGAGTTTAATTTATCAAGTTTTTTGAGCCCTGGATTTTTTTTGAGCCCTGAGTTTAATTTATCAAGTGGTCTATGGATAATAATCAAAGGTGCACTTGCTGAAAAAAAGGTGTCATGTGCAGTAATAAATAAATGAATCAATCAAAGGTGCCATGTATGCATGTCCTGCAGTAGCCAGCAGTCACTGTTAAGAAGATGACTCGCCTGCATTCTTGTCCGCATATGTGAACCCACCTTTTCCGTTTGAAACAATATCTGTAAACTTTCGGAACCCAAAGGGATGATGCAAGATACTATAGATTAGCTAGTACTATATTCCAACACAAAAGGTGTCATGATCATATGAATCTAACGCCTTTTTATCGTATGAAATATCTGTCGCGGCATTATGTATGATAACCATGCACTCCAGTTACTTTACTAGTAGTCTAGTACCCTGGTAACTAATTTTTTTTCTCCCACTTGGGCGGTGCGCGTACCATGGATAAATTCTACAGCGAACTCGTAACATAAGATCGATGCTGAGTCACCTGTGGTGACCACCCAAAACGTACGGCCGTCGATACTTTGATTTGTAAAAGTACTAGAAGAACACTAACTAACAACAAAAGCTATTTCCTCGCAAAAAAAAAAGCTATTTTACCCGCGGATGGTCTGGTAGTTACTATTATTTGTAAGATATCCGTGGAGATGGTGGGAATATATACAAGTTCTCATTCCTACAAAGGTATATCAAGCGCCAAGCAGCAAGCAGCTGATCTGATAGCTATTATTCCTTACGATATCCGTAGAGATGGTGACAATACATCCATATCCATGCATGTTTTAGGTATGTTTTAGATAGGTGTGATAGAAAGCTGTACACTAATCGTCCGTATATATAGTAGTACTGACGTACAAAAGTTCTGTGCGGTTGATGGGAACAGCTCCACTAAACCATCTGGGGTAAACAGCTCGGTTCTTTACGAATAATCGTCGACCATGCTAAATTTTCATTGCAAAACAGCAGAAAGAGGAAAATAGAACATCGGGAAAAAAATGACGAAAGGCCATCATGGCCAGCTTTATTGAATTAAAACACGTAAGAGAATTGCGTGTGCTTTGTATTAAGGAGAGAAGATATTTCAACGTTCATGGTTTGAATATCCTCTTGACATGCCACCAGTGGCCAGTGAGAGAAGAGGAAACCGTATCCCGAACCCTTGCTGTGCAGTGAAGATCGGATTACTGCTACATAGTCGGCTAAGATAAGTCCAGATTCCAGACACCAGGGTGATTGATAAGATAATATCCAATTATTTCACTACTACTACTAGATTGGTAACTTTTAATCCGCCCACTTGGTCAGTGCGTGTACCATGCGATGTTTTCACAGGGATCTGGTAACATAAGATTGATGTAGTTACATGATTTATCGTCACCTGAGGTGACCATCCAAAACGCACATACGCCGATACTTTGATTTGAAGTACTAGGAGAACAATAATTAACCACAAAAAGGTAAAAGGCTGCAACACTGATACGCATCATATCAAGCATCAAGCAGCTGATCTGGTTGTTATTATTGTTTAAGATATCCGTGGAGATGGTGAGAATACATGTTTTAGATAGGCCTGACGCCGGAGGCAGGCCCACCACAATTCATGGGTATTCAAATGAGTACCCAAACTTTTATGGAAGATATTAGAACATACTGTTCTAGTATTTGATACTCCAATCTTATCCAGTTGTACCTAGTCGGTTGTGACTCACGTAAGGGAACGAGGCAATAGATCATGAGTTCAATATCTGCCACTAGCAACTTCTTTTGGGTACTCTCTCCAATTCACATTAATCGTCGCTAATTTATTTTCATCGACAATTTGTTCTGTGTTTCTGGATTGTGAGATCATTTCCATTGTAAAGTGCACACACACCTGCACAAAACACCTGCCGAACAATTGCATATTAATTTTCTCAAAAATGATTTTTTTACGAGGAGGAAAAAACGTTTAGACGTATGTTCTTTATAGATTTTGCGAAAGTATTTTCACATTCAGTTTTGCTAAGTCTCAGTCAACTGAGACTTCGTTATGTCTCAGTCGATACTATCTTTCTTTGGTTTTGCATGAAGATTCGTACAAAAATTTCTTTTGTTGTTTTACATACTATATCACTTGACTGACACTTGGTTAAAGTCTAGTCGACTGAGACCTTGCAAGACCCTTTCACATTTTTGACAAAGCTAGCACTGTGGTGCCAAACCCACTCTTTAATCATATTTCTATGCATCAAATATTTTTGAATATCCATCCCACAAATCTTGGGCCCACCCCTGCGTGTAATGCAACTCTTCCAACTTTTTCCCGCCAAAATAGTACTCTTCCAACATTCTAGGTCTGGATGCCCTTTTCATGCCACCTTTGTGACCTTTACCAATGGCCACTGGTAAAGGAGATTAAACCGTGTCCCCTGCTTTCCAAGTGAAGATTATTTTTTTTATTTTTTTTGAGAACCAAAGCATACATTCATGCAATGGTGGTGTTACATTCTGACAACATTCTTTGTCTAACGTTGTCATGCACTTCAGATAGGAAGAAGTGGTTTCCATGTTCTCTAGCCGTCGCTGCAATCTCATGTGCTAGCTTGTTATGATTCCTCGTAACAATGCTAATCTGCACGCTGGCAAAGTGTCTCATCCGTTCCTTTATGTCTGTTATTACTCCACACCAGGGTGATCTGTGATGGGGTTATGTACCTAGGGTAGGGTCATGGACCTGATCCAAGTAACTTACCCCAAGACATCCTTAGAAGAGGTCGCCTTCCAGTCGACCAGCGAGGATTCACTCGACTGGTCTGAGGGACTCGACCACGAAGACTCACTCGACCACCAGGAGGTCAAGAGGCACTCTGCACTGCAACGGCCTGTAATCAAGTAGACTTTATGATAGTAAAGGCCTTTATGTGGGGCGTTACCAGTAACGCCCCAGACTTAACTCAACTTAAACCCTCTCCTACGTGGGCTGGCTGGGGTCCTGGCGCACTCTATATAAGCCACCCCCCTCCACAGGCAGAGGGGTTCGGCACCTTGTAATTCACACATTCATAATCCACTCGACCGCCTCCGGGCTCCGAGACGTAGGGCTGTTACTTCTTCCGAGAAGGGCCTGAACTCGTACATCCTTTGTGCTTACAACCTCTCCATAGCTAGGACCTTGCCTCTCCATACCTACCCCCCACTCTACTGTCAGGCTTAGAACCACGACAGTTGGCGCCCACC
Organism: Triticum dicoccoides; assembly: GCF_002162155.2. Classification (NCBI taxonomy): domain Eukaryota; kingdom Viridiplantae; phylum Streptophyta; class Magnoliopsida; order Poales; family Poaceae; genus Triticum; species Triticum dicoccoides. The sequence continues at coordinate 552,438,631 of NC_041390.1, forward strand.
GTGGGGCAGGTGTTTTAGCGATTTTGTGGAGAAGTTGCGATTCTTCCGAGTACTCTCATCATGGTGTCTGCTGGAGTTTTGGTCAAGGGTCAAGAGATCCGTCTCGGCACTCTCACCTTCATCGCCGATGACTCCGCATGGCTCCAGGAGGCTCCACTCGACGTAGACGCGCTCCCCGTCCGTGGTGCGACGCATTTTCGCGCATGTGTCCGCGGCGTTCTGCTACGGCAACCGTCGACCCAGTATCGGTCGGCTCCTCCATCGTCCACCCTCCCGGTCTCCCGCCAGCGCAAGCGCTCAGGCCGGTCGAGGCTTCAGTGATGGGTGAGTCACGCGGTGGCTCGCCAATCGGCCACTACACAAGTTGCGGCAATCGAGCCCAACGAATCTCTCTACGGCTTGTTCGATCAGTCGACTGGCTCCGGAGAGACTGCATCCGAGTGCGGGAGCAGTGATCCAGCGGCGGAAATCTTGATGGTCGACGGGCCCCACAGCCCTCCTGGCTTCGCCCGTGGTGGTGGAGCAGGTGACGGCGGCGACCCTGCACGAGACTACAAAGAGTACCAGCCCGAGCCACTCGACTCTCTGCAAAGAGAAGAGCTTCGCCGTAGGAACGAGGATCCCCTGCGTATTCCCATCGCAGGAGAAACCCCCGAGGCTCGTGCCTTGGAGGAGGCGCGTCTGGCCAATTTGGCCGAGCGCACTCGACTGGAGAACCTTCAGCGAGCACTCGACGAGCGCGCGCGGCAACGAGTTCCCGACACCAGTCGACGTCAACTCTTCCCGCCGACTCAGGTATATCGAACCCCAATTCAGAATTTAGCAGCTGCGACCCGTATAGCAGAGTCCATTCAGCCTTCGCAGTCGGAAGCTGGCAGAGGTTTGCTGCAGATCAGGGATCTGCTCCGGGCAGCAGGAGATCAGAATTCAGCCGTGTCCCAGTCGCGCAACAGAATTCACAGTCGATCTGTCACTGTGAATACGGTTCAGTCGGCTCACAGCCCCAGATCGCCTCCGCGGCGCGAAGGGCGTGAGAATCGGCGAGATCAATATGGCGACAGACTCGACCGAGATGATAGGCGTCGAGTGCCCTATTCCCCTCCGAGGGGTAGGTCTTACGCTCCTCGGCAGCCAGATGATAGGCGTCAGTACAGTACAGGGCGTAGGGTTCCAGTTGACCCCAGAGAGCCAGGCTTCGACGCGCGATCCATTATCGTGCAAGGGTTGGTCGACCGGAACAGAGCCCATCGAGGCGCACTCGACAGAGATGTACCCACGAGCAGTCGAGTACATGTTTCTGGTCCTGAATGTTTCAGCAGAGCTATCAGAGCCGCAGTTATCCCGCCCAATTTCAGGTTGGCAACAGGAGTCAGCAAGTTCACTGGTGAGTCTAAGCCTGAAACTTGGCTTGAAGACTACCGAGTGGCAGTTCAGATCGGTGGTGGGAACGACGAGGTGGCCATGAAGCATTTGCCCCTCATGTTGGAAGGTTCTGCCAGGGCATGGTTGACTCAATTACCTCCTAGCAGCATTTACACTTGGGAAGATCTGTCCCGAGTGTTCGTCAGAACGTTTGAAGGGACTTGCAAGCGACCAGCGGGATTGACAGAGTTGCAAGTCTGCGTGCAGAAAACTAATGAGACTCTCAGAGAGTATATTCAGAGGTGGATCACTTTGCACCACACTGTGGAAAATGTCTCTGATCATCAGGCAGTATGCGCCTTCAAAGACGGCGTCAAGAACAGAGAACTGAGTTTGAAATTTGGTCGAACCGGTGACATGACCTTGAGTCGGATGATGGAGATTGCTACCAAGTACGCCAACGGCGAAGAAGAAGACCGACTCCGAAGCGGCAAGCACAAGCCGAGTCAGTCGGAAAAACGAAACACCAGTCGGAAACAGAAGCGGAAGGCTGAACCGGCAGCTCCTGGAGAGGCTCTGGCCGTGACTCAAGGAAAGTTTAAGGGGAAACCAAAAGGATCCTGGAACCCCAAGAAGGTAAAGGATAAAGAAGGGAACGACGCGATGGATATGCCGTATAACATTCACACGAAGAAAGATGAAGAGGGGAATATCATTTACCCAAAGCACACCACTCGCCAATGTCGACTCCTGATCCAGCAGTTTCAGGGAAAACAGTCTAAGGACAAGGAGAAGGAGTCGGACAAGGCCGAAGACAAAGAGGACAGTGAGGGAGGATATCCGCATATCAACTCCACTCTGATGATCTTTGCAGATGTGGAAAGCAGAAGTCGACTGAAAGTGATTAACCGAGAGGTGAACATGGTTGCCCCAGCAAAGGCAAATTATCTGAAGTGGTCTCAAACACCCATCACATTCGACCAATCTGATCACCCGACTCATATTGCCACCCCCGGGAGGCAAGCTTTGGTGGTCGATCCAGTTGTCGAAGGCACTCGACTGACAAAGGTGCTGATGGATGGTGGAAGTGGGCTGAACTTATTGTATGCAGACACATTGAAAGGTATGGGCATTCTGATGTCCCGACTGAGCACTAGTAACATGAGCTTCCATGGAGTTATACCAGGGAAGAAGGCCGAGTCACTCGGCCAAATAGCTTTGGACGTAGTGTTTGGTGATTCGAAGCATTTTCGCAAAGAAAAGTTGACATTTGAGGTCGTGGATTTTCAAAGTGCATATCATGCCATTTTGGGGAGGCCGGCCTATGCACGGTTCATGGCTCGACCATGTTACGTGTACCTCAAATTGAAGATGCCCGGTCCCAAAGGTGTGATCACTGTCACCGGTGATAGGAAAAAGGCAGAGGAGTGCTTTCAGAAGGGCTCCAAGATTGCCGATTCCCAAGTGACAGCGGTCGAGTTCGAAGAATACAAGCAAAACGCAGATCCGAGTGACTTGCTGCGATCCAAGAAGCCCGCCACAGAGTCTGCATTCCAGTCGTCCGGTGAGACGAAGCCTGTTCACATTCACCCGACCGACCCCGAAGCAGCTCCGACCCGCATCTCCACAACACTCGACCCAAAATAGGAAGAAGCGCTCATCCAGTTCCTCCGTGAGAACTGGGACATTTTTGCATGGAAGCCCGCTGACATGCCAGGTGTTCCCAGGGGACTGGCTGAGCATCGCCTAAGAGTCGACTCGTCTGCAAAGCCAGTCAAAGAGCATCTTCGACGGTCCGCCGTCCAGAAGAGAAAGGCCATCGGTGAAGAAGTGGCTCGACTGTTGGCGGCAGGATTTATCCGAGAGATATACCACTCCGAGTGGCTCGCTAATGTCGTCATGGTTCCTAAGAAGGACAAGTCGCTCCGAATGTGCATTGATTTCAAGCACATCAACCGGGCCTGCCCAAAAGATCACTTTCCTCTCCCTCGCATAGATCAAATTGTTGACTCGACCGCGGGATGCGAGAGGTTGTCTTTTTTAGATGCTTACTCCGGGTACCACCAGATCCGTCTGTACGGGCCCGATGAGGTAAAAACAGCTTTCATCACTCCATTCGGGTGCTTCTGCTATATCACCATGCCATTCGGCCTCAAGAATGCCGGAGCCACATTTATGCGAATGATTCAGAAGTGTCTACTCACCCAAATCAGTCGGAATGTGGAAGCTTATATGGATGATATTGTTGTCAAGTCACGAAAAGGTTCCGACCTGCTCGCTGACCTCGCCGAAACATTTGCCAACCTCAGAAGTTATGATATCAAGCTCAATCCATCAAAGTGCACATTTGGAGTTCCTGGTGGCAAGTTACTCGGTTTTCTCGTTTCCGAATGGGGAATCGACGCTAACCCAGAGAAGATTGGCACTATTCTCCGAATGAAACGCCCTGTGCGAGTGCACGATGTCCAGAAGCTTACCGGATGCTTGGCCGCATTAAGTCGATTCATCTCACGACTCGGTGAAAAGGCACTGCCTCTTTACCGACTGATGAAGAAGGCTGACAAGTTCGAGTGGACTCCAGAAGCTGATGCAGCGTTTGCCGAGCTAAAAGCTCTGCTCTCCACCCAGCCGGTGCTTGCTGCTCCAATCAGCAAAGAGCCTCTGTTGCTCTACATCGCAGCCACAGGACAAGTTGTCAGTACTGTGCTAACGGTCGAGCGGGAAGAAGAAGGAAAAGCTCTCAAAGTTCAGCGCCCAGTGTATTATTTGTCTGAAGTCTTGACTCCATCCAAGCAGAGATATCCTCATTATCAGAAGCTTGTGTATGGAATATACATGACCACAAAGAAGGTTGCTCATTATTTCTCTGACCATTCCATCACAGTCGTCAGCGACGCTCCACTATCAGAGATTTTGCACAACAGAGACGCAACTGGTCGAGTGGCCAAATGGGCGATTGAACTTCTTCCCCTTGATATCAAGTTTGAGGCAAAGAAAGCCATTAAGTCCCAGGCGATAGCAGATTTCCTCGCCGAGTGGATTGAACAACAGCAGCCGACTGAAGTTCAATTGGAGCATTGGACCATGTTTTTCGATGGCTCTAAGATGTTGAATGGTTCCGGTGCTGGGGTTGTCCTGGTTTCCCCCAGAGGAGATAAGCTCAGATATGTGCTCCAGATTCACTTTGATTCCTCCAACAATGAGGCAGAATATGAGGCCCTCCTATATGGGTTGCGCATGGCCATTTCACTCGGCGTCCGTCGCCTAATGGTCTATGGCGACTCGGATTTAGTGGTCAATCAGGTGATGAAAGAGTGGGACGTGAGAAGCCCAGCCATGACTGGATACTGCAGTGCAGTGAGGAAGCTGGAGAAGAAGTTCGAGGGGTTGGAGCTCCATCATATACCCCCCACTCTACTGTCAGGCTTAGAACCACGACAGTTCGGAATGGCTTCTCTCTTGGAACCTATCTTTGCTAGATCATCAGCTGCTTGATTTTTCACTCGGGGACCTGCGGTCATCACGCGTCCTCTCGGACCATCGTGGCCAAAGCATACCGAGCCGGATTTTACTGGCCCAAGGCGAATGAGATGGCAAAAGAGATAGTAGATAAGTGCGAGGGATGTCAGTTCTACTCGAATATGTCGCACAAGCCTGCGTCAGCTTTGAAGACCATCCCGCTCGTCTGGCCTTTTGCAGTTTGGGGGCTGGACATGATCGGTCCTTTGAGAACAGGACGAAGTGGCTTCACGCATTTACTGGTGGCAGTCGACAAGTTCACCAAGTGGATCGACGCTAAACCAATCAAGAGCCTTGACACCGGTACTGCTGTTAGCTTCATCAGGGAACTAATATTCAGATATGGAGTCCCGCACAGCATCATTACGGATAATGGGTCGAACTTTGACTCAGAGGAATTCAGAGCTTTCTGCGACTCCCAGGGCACACGGGTCGACTACGCATCAGTCGCCCATCCGCAGTCGAATGGACAAGCAGAGCGAGCTAATGGACTGATTCTCAAGGGACTGAAGCCTCGACTGATGCGTGATCTCAAACACGCGGCTGGAGCTTGGGTCGACGAACTTCCATCTGTACTCTGGGGACTGCGGACCACGCCTAATCGGTCGACCGGAAGAACTCCATTCTTCTTGGTCTATGGAGCTGAAGCGGTCTTGCCGAGTGATCTTCTCCACAATGCTCCTCGAGTTGAAATCTACAACGAAGCAGAAGCTGAACAAGCGCGGCAGGACGCAGTCGACCTTTTAGAGGAAGAAAGGGAGATGGCTCTAATCCGGTCGACCATCTACCAACAAGATCTGCGGCGTTTCCACGCCCGAAACGTGAGAGGTCGAGCCTTCCAGGAAGGGGATTTGGTTCTCCGAGTGGATCAGCACAAACCACACAAGCTTGCTCCTTCTTGGGAAGGCCCCTTCATCGTCACCAAGGTTCTCCACAACGGGGCGTACCGTATTTACAACGTCAAGCATAATATCGACGAGCCCCGAGCTTGGAACGCGGAGCTACTCCGCCCGTTTTACACTTAAGCTTTATCACTCGGATGAGTTGCAATAAAATACTTCTGTAGTTCATGGACCTCAAAATAATAAGCGTCATAGTTCCTCCATAATATCTGTCACTTTTTATTTTTTGTCCAATGAAATTCCCCTCAGTGGGTGACTTAGCTGCGAATCCGTTTCGCCTAAGTTTGTAAAAATCCTACCGAGTGGTGAGCCAGACTCCCACTCGGAGGCTTAGCCGCGAATCCGTTTCGCCTAAGTTATCAAAATCCTACCGAGTGGTGAGCCAGACTCCCACTCGGAGGCTTAGCTGCGAATCCGTTTCGCCTAAGTTATCAAAATCCTACCGAGTGGTAAGCCAGCCTTCCACTCGGAGGCTTAGCTGCAGCCTCGTGCTCGCCTAAGTTATAAAAATCCTACCGAGTGAAGAGCAACCCTCTCACTCGGGGGCTTAGCTGCAGTCCAAGCACTCGCCTAAGTTATAAAAATCCTACCGAGTGAAGAGCAACCCTCTCACTCGGGGGCTTAGCTGCAGTCCAAGCACTCGCCTAAGTTGTGAAAATCCTACCGAGTGGTAAGCCAGCCTTCCACTCGGAGGCTTAGCTGCAGCCTCGTGCTCGCCTAAGTTATGAAAATCCTACCGAGTGAAGAGCAACCCTCTCACTCGGGGGCTTAGCTGCAGCCCAGTGCTCGTCTAAGTGGATTAAAGAATAAATCGATTGCAGCACAGGCACCTTGCCTTGAACCTGCAAAATACATTCCGAGCCGAAGGCAATCGTATTCAAGCACCAAATCCAAGCTTGAATCGACATCTAAAGGAACCGAAAGTGCTCAGGCGTCAAGCCTGTTAAGGTTTGTCGGTTACAATTTCACTCGGCATACCGAGGCAAATTTAAAGCATCGAGCCGGAAGAAGTTTTTTACCCCTCCTGTGGAGGGCTGGAAGGTGCAACAAATTCATCAAGGTCAATCCCGTCGGCGATCCGAGTGGCAGCTGCAAGGAAAGTTTCCATAAAGGATCTGAAGTCGTGCTTCTTGGTATTGGCCACCCGAAGGGCCGCCAGCTTCTCTTCTCGCGCATCTTTGCAGTGGACTCGGGCCAGACACAGAGCGACATCTGCACCACACCGAGCCGAGGACTTCTTCCACTCCTGCACTCGACCAGGGATCGTGTTCAAGCGGGCCATCAGCGACTCAAGGTCATTCTGAAGTGTCTCCTCAGGCCAGAGCGTCGAGTCGATGCGAGATGTGGCGGCCTTCAGCCTTGCGAGATAGTCCACGACAGCTGCAACACGAGACTCCAGTCGGAAAACATCCATGGCAACTTCGTCGTTCACCGGAGAATTGACGGGGTCAAGGTTTGGCTCCAGTCGGCTGGTTTCTTCTTCAAAGTTTTGACAAAATTCTGCAAGGGTGTTCACTAAGTCAAGGAGATAGTCGAATGGAAAAAGCCACAATCGGAAATATTTGCCAAACATGGAGGTCTACCTTCAAGCATAAGGAACAACTTTTTGGCAAGGCCACTCAGGAAGGCCTCCAGTTCAGTTTTCTTCTCAGTCAATTTGTTGACTTGGTCGGTCAGGGCAGCTTTGTCAGTTTTCAGTCGACTGACCTCCTTGTTGGCAATCCCAAGAGCAGCTTTCAGATTGGTATTGTCTTGTTCGAGCTTGGTAACTGAAGCTAACTTCTCGTCAGCAAGCTTGATCTTCTCAGCTAGCTCAAGGTCTTTCTTCTGCTGGGCCTCCCTTACCTTACCTGCAAGTTACAACAAGATCAGATGCTGAAACAAGCAAGGGGAAAAGCAGTCGTCAAGGTCTCACCAAACATACCTTCGGTCTCCTCCTTTGCCTTTGTCAGCTTCTCCTGAACCAGCTTCAAGCTCAGCTCGACTTGAGTATGTTTTTGTTCCAGCTCTGAGTAGCGAGCCACAAGATCGCAGGAGTTCTGTGAAGAACCAATCGACTAAATGTCAAATATAATTCACTTCCGAGTGAAAAAGGGATAAACACACGTTTCTAAGACTACAGCCAAATACAAGCATTCGACCGTAGTCTCGGGGACTACACCCAGTGGGTGCACTCAGCGTGCCCCCACTAATCCTGTTGAAGACAAAGTCGACCAGTCGACCTCAAAAAAAAATGTGCGAGATGCATTCTCTAAGACTGTGATCAACTGCAAGCAGTCGACCACAGTCCCGGGGACTACACCCAGTGGGTGCACTCAGCGTGCCCCCACCGGTTTGTGAAATCCAGTCGACCAGTCGACTGACAGAAAGATTGACATTATAAAGCCTAAGGCCGACTGCCAGCAGTCGACCTTAGCCTTGGGGACTACACCCAGTGGGTGCACTCAGCGTGCCCCCACCGGTTTGTGAAATCCAGTCGACCAGTCGACTGACAGAAAGATTGACATTATAAAGCCTAAGGCCGACTGCCAGCAGTCGACCTTAGCCTTGGGGACTACACCCAGCGGGTGCACTCAGCGTGCCCCCGCTAACACGGAGTTATTCGACACACCCAGTGGGTGATTACTATAAATTCCGGAAAAGAAAAGTTTTTGGTAGCATATCCAACAGAACAAACAGCGGTCGACTGACCTGGACATTGATTTGGAGGGCAGAGCTGGCGTCATAAGCTGCCTGGCTCGCGTCCCGGATAGTCTTCAGCTGCTCCATCATGAGTCCCGCCTGGCGTATTGCCTCCTTCGCTGCGCCAGCTTGGTCCTCTGGGACGTGGTGTGTCGTGAAGAGGGAGGGCCGCTGAGCACTCGTCAGTGGATTTGCGAAGGACACCGTGTGTCGAGTGATGTTCTCTTCTTCCACAGTCAGAATCTCAGGCGCCGTCACATCCTGAGGCACCTTACTGGCGGACGCTCTCCGACTCCTCCTGCGTGCCAGTGTTTCTTCATCCTCGTCATCATCAGGGAGATTGATAACAGTATTGGGTGGAGCTGCGGAGAAGAATCAGGATCAGAGATCGCGAGTCAGTCGACTAAGAACGATGTTAAGAATACAGTACCTGGGTTCGAAGTTGCTGCATCCTCCATCTCGTGGTCTTCAGCCCGGGCCGAGGTCTCAGAAGTAGCAGCACTGCAACTCCAAAGGATCGGTCGACTAACTCCAGCGTCGACCAGAGATAAAGTTTGCACAGAATAAGAAAATATGAGCAGCACAATTACCCTGATATGGTGGGGATGGACACCTTCATCTTCGGCAGGAGCTTGGTCGGCTTTGGCGGAGCCCCCCTAGGATGCTTCGGCGCCTTTTCAGTCGGCGCTGGAGAAGTGGTCCTAGGGCGCTTGGTCGACTGCGTCGCAACCCCCTTGCCACGTTCAGTCGAAGGGTCGTGGACGAGCTTCGACCGCCTTTCCGAGCGCGGTGGCACGACCTCCTCCTCTTCCTCCTCGTCTTCGGCGTCATCATCATCGCCGTCGTCATCATCATCGTCGTCGTCGTCCCCTGCAACGTCCGAGTCCCATTCCTCCTCGTCTTGGCTCTCGCCCCCACTCGCCTCACCCTCCTCAGTCGGAGTTTGTGCCCCATTGGGCATCGAGTACAGCTCAGTGAGGGCCTAGCAGATATCAAGACAATGATCAGTCGACCAGTCGGCAGATTAGACAGAGATGAATGCGACAAGAATGCAGTGGAGAGCAGGGCAAGTGTACCTTATTTGGATCACTGTTGTGGTCGAGTGGAGGAATCCTTCTGGCTCCGCGTGGGTTGTCCTTGTTTCCGGTGACGGCTGCCATCCATCTTTCCAGAGTGACATCGTCGACTGCTTCTGGATGGACTCTAGTCTCGTCTTCGGTCCCACAGTACAACCACATGCAGTGGCTCCTGAACTGGAGGGGCTGGATGCGACGCCTGAGGAAGACCTCCAGGAGATCCATGCCCGTCACTCCCTCCCGAACCAACTGCACCACGCGCTCCATCAACATCTTCACGTCAGCTTTCTCCTCCGGAATCAGCTTCAGAGGGGAAGGCTTGCGCACTCGGTCCATGGTGAACGGAGGGAGTCCACTCGACTGCCCTGGCGTCGACTGGACCTGGCAGTAGAACCAAGTCGACTGCCAGCCTCTGACGGACTCGGGAAAGGTCATGGGCGGGAAGGTGCTCTTATTCCTCACCTGAATCCCCAGGCCTCCGCACATTTGGACGACTCGGGTTTTTTCATCACCTGGGCTCGCCTTTTTCACGGTCTGAGATCGACACGTGAATATATGTTTGAACAAACCCCAGTGCGGTCGACAGCCCAAGAAACCCTCACACATGGACACGAACGCGGCAAGATAGGCAATGGAGTTTGGGGTAAAGTGGTGGAGCTGCGCTCCGAATAAGTTCAAAAAGCCACGAAAGAAAACACTCGGTGGCAAGGAAAACCCACGATCAACATGGGTGGCCAAAAGCACACACTCACCCTCTTCTGGCTGGGGCTGCCACTCCTTCCCCGGAAGCCTCGCAGCTCCGTGGGGGATCAAGCCCTCGTTGGCCATGTCGAGGAGGTCGTTCTCCGTGATAGTCGACTGGATCCAGTCTCCTTGGACCCAGCCCTTCGGCAGGCCGGATCTGGACGAGGACCCTCCGCGGCTGGTGGACCTTCCTTTCGCCTTCTCCGACGCCGACGCCTTCTTTGCACGCTCCAGCGCCACCGTCTTCTCCTTGGCCATGGTCGCCGGCGAGATGCGCGAAGGGAAGTGGTGCGGGGGCGAGAGCGAGCACGCTGAGCAGGGAGGAAGGAAGCAGAGAGAGAGAGGGAGAATGCTAAGGCGCAGCACAGAAATCCTCGCCGGGCACATTTATAAGGTCCCTTCCGAGTGGATGACAGGTGGGCCCGGTCGATCTAATCATATCTGGAACAGTTATGCAGACGGGATACGTGGCGAAAAAGGCGGCGCGGAGATCGAGGCGTCCATGCCCCGTCCCATCCGAACGCCGCGGTCCGCCCCGCTTCGCGCGCGCCCCAAAATTTCGCATCCCGCGAAATCCGCGAGCAACAAATCAGTCTGTCAGGCGCGGTGTTTTCGGCGATCCGTCGCTCGGAGATCGTCGAAACCTGAAAGATCACTCGACGCAAAAACAGAATGGATCAAGTCGACTGAAGGCAAGTTGTTTCCTGTCGACAAAGGAATTCTTTGGTCCAGAACAGCGCACAACCGGAGCACAAAGATTAATCGGAAACGACATCAACTCCTTCACTCGAAGCCTCAATCCATTCGGGGGCTAATGATGGGGTTATGTACCTAGGGTAGGGTCATGGACCTGATCCAAGTAACTTACCCCAAGACATCCTTAGAAGAGGTCGCCTTCCAGTCGACCAACGAGGATTCACTCGACTGGTCTGAGGGACTCGACCACGAAGACTCACTCGACCACCAGGAGGTCAAGAGGCACTCTGCACTGCAACGGCCTGTAATCAAGTAGACTTTATGATAGTAAAGGCCTTTATGTGGGGCGTTACCAGTAACGCCCCAGACTTAACTCAACTTAAACCCTCTCCTACATGGGCTGGCTGGGGTCCTGGCGCACTCTATATAAGCCACCCCCCTCCACAGGCAGAGGGGTTCGGCACCTTGTAATTCACACATTCATAATCCACTCGACCGCCTCCGGGCTCCGAGACGTAGGGCTGTTACTTCTTCCGAGAAGGGCCTGAACTCGTACATCCTTTGTGCTTACAACCTCTCCATAGCTAGGACCTTGCCTCTCCATACCTACCCCCCACTCTACTGTCAGGCTTAGAACCACGACAATCTGCTCCTTCCTTCTCTTTGTAGTTCATGTCCTACAGTAGCACAGTCTGTCTCTACTATTAGATGCCCATAAAAATACTTGCTCATTTCATCTAGGCCCAGTAGAACAGCCGTGGCTTCAGCTTCCTCCACCGTCCTACACTGATGTAGCTGGCAGCCCACAGATAGGAATGGGGTTCCTTTGTGATCCCGGGCGACTGCTCCACCCCAAGCTCTTGCAAACTCTGGTAAAAATGCTGCATCAGAATTCAGTTTTGCTGACTGCCTTGGTGGGGGTGTCCATTGGTTTGTTTCAGACCCGGCTGGTTTGCAAATCCTCTCTGCATACACTGACAGACTCCCTTTGTCTCCTGTCTTCTCATCGCCACTTGCGGCTACATCCAGGTCTTCATCCAGCTTTACGAGCTGTCTCATGGCCCCTGTCACTGTATCCTTTCCATCTCCATGAATAACATTATTCCTAAGTTGCCAAGCTTTTCATAGAATCATTAGTGTTCTATTCCTGACATGATCTGGAAGTGGGATGAGCACACATTGCAACCAGTCTTTCCCTGTTTTACTAAAATCTTGCTCTTTTCGCAGCTCCCAGGCTGTCCTCATGGCATTCCGCAGCGCCTTGCTGCGAGTGCATGTAATGACAGCGTGGAACTCATCTTCTGGTTCAGTTCCACAGATGTCGCATATATCCTCAGGCACAATTGTTCTTCTGTGTGTGTTGTGTTTGGTTGCAAGAGACTGAGTAGCAACCCTCCACCCAAATGTCTTAATTCTTTCCGGGATCTTTGCTTTCCATATCACATCCCAAACACTTCTATCTCCTGGTTCATTAGTTGAGCTTGATGGACCCTCTCTACCGTTTCTTTTCAGCATGTCTGCAAGTTTGTAAGCGCTTTTTACAGTGAACACCCCTGTCTTTTCATAGTGCCAGGCTATACAATCTTCCACTTCTCTCGCCGGGATCCGAATCTTACAAATTTTGTCTGCATCGAAGGAGTGGAAGATTTGTCTGATGAGGTCTGTATTCCACTCTCTGGAATCTGATACTATCAGTTGGTTGACCCATCTTAACCTTGATCTCCGAATGTAGCTAGCCGTTTTGAGCCCAGAACTCCTTGGGATCCACTGGTCTCTTACGATTTGTATTTTCCTTCCATTTCCAACGCGCCAAATCAGTCCTTTTTTAACAGCTCCAAGCCAAATTCGATCCCACGCCAGGCTGGGGAGGCATCTGAGGCAAAGACCGTGTCCACAAGTTCTCCGTTGGGATAGTACTTAGACTTAAGTACTCTGGCGCATAGACTGTCCGGGTTCTGTATTAGTCTCCATGCTTGTCTCGCTAAAAGTTCTTGGTTAAATAGATGCATATCTCTGAAACCTATACCCCCATCTCTTTTTGGTTTTGTCATATTCTCCCACGCCATCCAGTGCACTTTTCCGGTGATCATCTTTATCCCCCCACCAAAAATCCCTTATTATTTTCTCATAGCTATCACAGAAGCTTTGATTCAGTTTAAACACCCCCATAACAAAAGTTGGCAGTCCTTGAGCAACCGACTTAACATGAACTTCCTTAGCTGCTTTGGACATAAATCTCTCGTTCCAATCATTGCATCTCTTCCCAAATCTATCCATTATCGGCTGGAAAATCTCATCTTTCATCCTTCCTTCCGGTGTTGGCAGCCCTAGGTATTTGCTCTCAAATGTAGCTGACTCCACACCAAGTCTCCTCTTGATCGCATCCCTCACATGTTCACTGGACACTTCACTGAATAGTAGGAGCATTTACTCTCGCTCAATAGTTGTCCTGTGCATTTTTGGAACAGAATCAAAGTCTCTTTGACCCGTGTTGCTTGCTCATCGGTAGCCTTGAAGAATAGGAGACTATCATCAGCAAAAAGTAAGTTGGATATACCCGGGCTTCCTCGTGCTACCTTCAGAGGTGAGATTTCCCCGCTATCCACCTTCTTTTTTAGAAGTATGGCAAGTCCGTCTGCCACAAATAGGAAAAGATAAGGGCTTAAGGGATCTCCCTGTCGTAGTCCTCTGGTCGGTAAGAAAGCTTCCAGTAAAGACCCGTTGCATCTGACTGAGAAAGTAACCGATCTAACACATGTCATCACCCACTTGATCCACTTCTGTTCAAAGCCTAGCTTCCCCATTACCCCTTCCAGGAAGTTCCAATCAACTCTGTCGTATGCTTTTGCCAGATCCAGTTTATACGCGCAGTGATTGTCTCTCTGATTTTTACTATGTTGAATTTTGTGGAAGCATTCGAAGGCAATGAGGGCGTTATCCGTGATCATCCTCCCCGGGATGAAAGCACTCTGTGTTTCTGATATGAGATCATCAAGGAAAGGGCGTAGACGGTTTACTAGGATTTTGGAGATCACTTTATAAAGGACATTACACAGGCTGATTGGTCTGTAGTCCTTGATGCTTGACGGATTCTTTCCTTTCGGAATCAGCACAATAACAGTATTGTTTACACCTTCGGGCATTACTCCATCTTCAAAAAACAGTTTAACTCCTCTCGCGACATCTTCCTTCAGAATTAGCCAGTTTCGTTGATAGAACCGCGCTGGAAATCCATCCGGCCCAGGGGCTTTGAGTGGGCCGATTTGGAACAGTGCATCTCCTATCTCCTCATCCGTGACTTCCTTTGTGAGGCTTGCATTCATCCGTTCATCCACTCTTTGACGAATCAGATTCAACAGCTCGGTGGGCTCAACTTGCTCATCTTTTTTGTATAGTTCCTTAAAGAAACTATTTATTTCTTGGTGTATCTCGTCTTCCCTCTCCGTCCAGCTTCCATCTCCTTTGCGAAGTTTTGTAATCTTATTCTTTTTCTTCTCCAGGTGGCCCTTCTGTGAAAAAACTCAGTGTTCCTATCTCCTTCCCTCAACCAAGTTATTCGAGAGCGTTGTCTCCACATCATTTCTTTCCTATATAGCCATTCATCAATCTCACTTTCTGTTCTTTTTATTTTATCTTCGACCTCTGGTGTAAGCTGCAGCGAGTACAACCCCTTCAATCTATCTCGGAGAGCCCTTACTTTACTCTGTACAGAATTGAATTCTCTGCTAGCCCATTTGCTCAAAACATCCTGCATGTTTCTCAGTTTCTTTGTGATATCAGCTAGTGAACATCCCTTTCCACCCCCTGTCCAGGCTTCATTGATCACCACCGGCAGGTCTCTTGCTCGTTCCCACATACACTCATACCTGAAATTTCTTTTGATTGGTCGCCACTCTTTTCTTGCCCCAAAGCGGAGCAGTAGAGGTACGTGATCAGATCTCGATGTGACTAGATGCTCTATCGTAGCCTGTTTAAATAAACTGCTCCAATCTGGGCTCGCTACTCCTCTATCTAGCCGAACCTTCACATTTTTCTGGCCCCGTTGTTTGTTATCGTAGGTCCATATTGTACCTTTGAAACCCACATCATGTAGATTACAGTCTGACAACAGTGTTCTGAACTCAGCCATACCTTTCTCTGATCTCCTAGCTCTGGATAGATGCTCGCTTTGCCACATAGCCTCGTTAAAATCTCCTATCATTAGCCACGGTTTAGCTGCATTATTTCGGATTCTTCTCAGAAGTTCCCACATATGGTGCCTCTCATGTGTTTTCGGTTCTCCGTACACAAAAGTACCTCTACGTTGAACCCCATTCGGACACAGGCGGATCAACACATCGATGTACCTCGGGCCAATGCCAAGTTCTGTTATTTCAACACTCTCATCATAGAAGAGTGCAATGCCGGCACCTTTACCGGAGCCCGGCTGCACAATACGATGCTTGAGGCCAAGCCTCCACCTCAAATTATTCACTCTCTCACTGCTTTGCCTTGTTTCCGAGATAAAAACTAATTTGGGCTTATGCGTGTGAACTAGTTGCACTAGTTCATGAACCGTGTGGGGTTGCCCTAGGCCCCGACAGTTCCAACTTAGGAGTGTCATGGCTCCTGGTGGACGCCCTCCTTGGCATCCACCAGTTGACCGAGAGCCCCAAGCTCGGTTGCTTCCTTTCCACCTGGCTTACCCTTGTCGTCCTTTCCATTGTTCTTGTTGGCCCACTTCTTCTTCTTGTTCTGTATAGTGCCCTTTGTAACATCCCCAACAGCATCAGTTAAGTTTGCTCCTAACGTACGTTCACCTCTTTTTCCCAGAACTGAAACTGTATCCCCCTCTGCCATCTTTAGGTTTCTGTCTTGAACTTGCTCCCAGGTCTTCACTCTTCCCTGCATCGGTTCTACCCTGTTCTCTTTTATTCCTCCACCATCCTTCTGCACCATCTCTTTGCCTCCATCTTGCATAAATGTCCTGTTAACTCCATTCGCATCCGTTCCCCCAAGGCACACCTGCGCCCCTGGTTCAAAACCCGGGGGGTGCACAGGGCTTTGGTTGATTTGTTCCGTGTTCTCAGCTACCTTGGGTTTGACCGCCTTCCCATCTCCGTTTGTTCCCCCAGCGACCTGGAGTGGAGGCGGTGGACCTTGGGGGAGGCTCATCTATTCTTCTTTGGCCTGACATGCTGCTGGATCATCTATTGGGGTGGTGGGTATAGAGCTCGTCCCGTCTTCATCTGACGCCTTCGTTATAGCAGCTGCTGCTTTAGCACCATCCAGACCAGCATACTGTGATACCAGCCCTTGCCCCGCTTGCCTGTTCCTTTCTGCATCCAATCGAGTGCGCTGACTGCTGCAATAGCCTCTTGCACCAGCGGATCGGCCAGCACATCATCCGGCACGGAGTTGTACTTTTTGGTTGTTATCCTTGCCGGTGTTGTCTTTGCCGGTCCGGTGTCTTCTGTCCCAAAGTGCAGAAATCGACGGGCGCTACTTGCCTCTGGCACTACAAACCCACCCCTGTGGTTGCTCCTTCTGAACGGGGACGAGCGCATTGCTGCCGGGAACCTCATCTCTTGGAGGTCCTCCGGCAGCTTACAGTCGCGCTGCCCATGTCCAAGATGACCACAATAACAACAAAACCTAGGCAGCCTCTCATACTTGACATTCAGTACATACACTTTGCCCTTGGCCAGATCATGTGATTCTAGTTTGCTACGGAGGGGTTCATCGACATCATGGTTTATGCGGACCCTCATGTAGTCCCCCCAAATCCTACCTTCCCTATCCGCATCTACCTCCAGAACCTTACCAAGATCTGCTCCAAGCCTCCGAGCAACGTGTTCAAAGAGCATGATTGGGGGGCGTCGAAGATGCGCACCCAGATCGGCATGTGGGCGACCTCGACGTCACCCGGCCGAGCGCTGCCATCCACCTCCACCATGAGGAAGGCATCGCCCTTGTGCGTCCATGGTCCATTGTTGAGGATGAAACGGAGATCGCCCTCCCGCTCGAACTCAAGCAGAAAACGGTTGTTCTTCAGTGCGGTGTAGCTGAGGCGACCCCTCAGCCCCGACTTGCCTCTGAGCTCGCCGAAAAGTCCCCCGATGCTGAAGAGCTGCACCGAGAAGAACAGCCCGACTGCGATCCACCTGGAGCGCATGGCCTCTCTCTCCCTAGAGAGGTCCAGTTCCACCATGCTTGGTGCCGGTGCCCCCATGTTCACTGGGAAACTAGGTGCCACCACCTGGTTCGCCTCTTGAAGGCCAGCGGGGGTGCGATACAGGTCATCCCGGCCCCTTGATGAGCCACCGCGAAGCAGCGGCCGTGAGCCCAGCTCTTCCTTGCCGCTGGAGTCGACCTCCTCACCGGAGATCATCGGTGCCTTGTTTTTGCCCGGATACCGATCCGCCATTGCGAAATCGCTCTTGGTGTATATGTCTTTGTGTGAACTGGATGAAAGGTGAGGTGGATTCTCTTCCACGGCCGGCCTCTTTATACATCCAGATTTATCTTCAATACTTGGCACAGATCTTCTTGTTGCAGGCAACTGCTGATCTCTTTCCTTTGTTGTATGAGCAATCTCTTTGTCAATATGATCTGCATCCTTATCTGGAGGATCCCTCTGCTTTGGTCCTTCATCGCCCTCAATTATGCGCTCATGAATTCCGTTCATCAATCTTCCCGACAGATCCTTTCTCATCTGATCTATCTTATTCTTGATTTTCTCCATCGTACTGGGGGAAGATAATCCCTTGTCCCCGGTGATCATCTGTCTATTGCCGTTGGCTGTCCTCTTTCGCCCTGCGATCCGCTTGACCGCCTCTCTGGTTTTGATCCACTCATCCCTCAACCCTAGTGGATCCTCTCTTCCCCACTGCGTCCTCAATCCTTTTCCTGATCCATCTCCTTCTTTTCGATCAGGATCTCTCGTCGTAATCACCGGACCGCAGGATCCCGGCTCCGGTCGCCTCGAAATCGCCTCGACAGGGGCTCCGCTAATCACGCCCATTATGAGAAGAGGAAATTTTCAAGTAGATTGAAGGGCTTCTCAGTGAAGATTATATTAGTAGTACGTATTACCACACCAGGGGAGTCGATAATATCCCACCACTTTCCTGGGCTCAATTATATAATGTGACTGTACACGGTATCCTGCTTTCGAGAAAAGCTAGCGATCGATGTTTGATATATGTGCCTGCCAATTCCTGCATAAACAAGCAATATCTCCATCCATCCACACGAGCGCGGCCACAGAGGCACGGCACACACCGATCGCCTCCCTAGTGCGCGCGCCGGTGAAATCCCATGTATCCTTCCGTCTCCGGAGACAGATCCGTCAAAAGCTGGCCACGGATCCGCCGAAAAGATCCCGCGAACCGATCAAAAGGCGACGGCGAGATCGAATGATGGCCCAATCATCCATGGCGGCCGGCGCGCGCTGGCGTTTTTCCGGCGCTCAGGTGTCACTCGCTTATTACCTCGACCCGGAGCCGGCCGGCGAGTTCAACTCGTACGCGCACGAGGCCGAGGTGCATGCATGGAGCGTGACGGCGACGCGGTCGGGTCGCTGGCGGTGGCGGGCGAGGTGGCTCGCCGGCTTTCGGCGTAGTGGCGGGCGGGGATGGCAGCAGGGATGTCCATCGGTAGGTCGGCGCCGGTGAGGTGGCGCGGGATGGGATAGTGGATCACACGGATGGTCGTATATGGAAGGTAAAGCCCGCCACGGTGGCCGGTGCAAAGGACCGTCGATCGATCGAGACCGGCCACGGGAAAGCATGTAGACGACGTCCAAGACGCGTGCTTGCTCTCCTCCTAGTCATGGCTCCTGGAGATTTTTGTCTTGACGTCGATGCACCAACGAATTGACGCTGGCCACACGAACATGCAGAAGATTCAGGAGAGCCGCCTTTTCCACTTCTGTCGTGTGCGCGGGAGCGGCTTCGTGGTGACCGCGTGCGATGAGATGAGATGAGATGATCAGGCTCAAGTTTTCCAGCTAGGCTCTAGAACGCGTGCATGCTGCTGCTGGTCTCGTGATATAGTTTGATTCTGCGTGCGTGCGTGCGATATTTAGTAGTGCCTTCCTTTTTAGCTTTTGTCCATGGAAGCCGAGGCGAAGCTAGTTTTGTAAAGAAGGCGAAGCTTTAGCCATGGCTTGTTTTCTTTGTATAGCACGCGTAGCTGCCGTCACATCCTATCTATAATACCTAAATAGTTGATCCCACCGATTCCAGTCCTATATACCCGCTACTAACTTCAATTCTCAACATGCAACGGTGCCACATCATCATGCATGAAAAAACATGTTTAATATCCGCTAACTTCAGTTTTCTCAGCATGCATGCAACTATGTCACCCCATCATGTTTTTTAAAACGAGGCAAACGATTTGTCATTTTCATTGATTAAGAGAGAAAATTTAGAGGTTTAAGGCCCATAGGCAAGGGAAAACACCCTACACGCACCCATATCAACATATAATACTATGCATCCTACTCATATCAAGAGAAATTCTGCAACTGTAGAATAACAAAATACAGGGGGTGTTTGATTCAGGGACTTTTTAGTCTCAGAGACTAGAAAAAGTCCCTAAAAAGTCCGTAGAAACCAAACGGGAGGGACTTTTTTTATAGGGACTAGAAAAAGACTCTACTGGAGAGTCTTTTTTTATTAGTCCCTGGGACTAGAAAAAGTCCTAAGACTTCTGAACCAAACACCCCCACAATAAAGTATATGTATTTTAGTTTCAATTCACACATTGTTAGTATGAATACTAATGTTTCCTACAACCAATTCACACTGAAAAAATTGCACCCAATTCCGACAACACCATGCGAGGTATCATCTCTAGTTATTATATATATAATGGAACTGAAGAGGGACTAGTCATATGAGCCGCGTTCATAGCCACGTAAAAACCGTTGCTTCACCCACTACTACGGAAAAGTCTAGCAGTAGCGCCAGTTTTAGGTCTAGCAGTAGCGCAAGTTTAGGGTTTAGGGTAGCCGTAGCGTTGGTTTACCCGCGCTACTAATATACCTGCTTAGCAGTAGCTCTTTTGGAGGAACGTGCTACTGATAGTTACTAGTAACGCGCCTCTCTATCCGCGCTACTACTATTATTACATATTCAATTTTTTTTTTGTTTTATGTCGTATTCATACACCATTATACAAGTTTTCATACAGTAGCAATTTACTTGTTTTTACATCATAATGAGTCATTACATCACTGGGTGCAAGAACTGTGGATTAGTTTCAAGTGGATGGATCCAAAGTGATCAAGTCACGGATTAGCGTGACTTGGTCACTTTGGATCCATCTACTTGAAACTAATCCGCGGTACTTTCACCCAATGATATAATAACTCATCATCATCATCATCATCATAATCATACATGATTGTCATATAACTATTCGAAGGTTAAAGCGAATGAAGTGAATCGCAAATCAACTCATGTATTTATAGATGGAGAAGTTACAATATATATGTCCGTAAAGGACGTGATGGTACAAAGAGACGTATGTTCCTAGCGAATAGACACCACGTCTCTGTAGGGATGTAACCACAAGTCGGTTGGGATAAGGGTAGATTCCCTATTAATTAAACATGCTTAATTAATTCTAACACTGATCCCCTTAATCTACGCTTGTCCAGGCAGTATCATCATCTTGATAAAAGCTCCTCCGAGTTGGTTTGTCTTTGAGAATGTTCATCATCATCAACTTAAGTAAGTCTCCTCGAAAAACCCTGTGAGAAAAATGTGAGGAGATAGGTGTTTGATATGTTGCTAAAACTCCTGCAAACCCAGTGGAAAAAATAAGAAGAAAATGATGCAACATATAATGATTGTTGTCTCTTTTAACTCAATACGAGAAAACCCGTAGAGTTCAAATGACATTAAATATGTCGTATATACTTTCCAAAAACCCCAGCGCGGAAAACAAAAAGTATGACATATGATCTCATGTTGATATTACCTCATTAAAAATCTTTATGAGAACCTGTATAGTAAACTCATGAAGGGAAAAAGAGTATAATATGATGCATTGAACAGGAACAATTTAGGAAGATACCCCCCTGATTCTTGCAAATTCCAAAGCCATCACATACCAATTCTATGAACATGTTTCTGGAATGTAAAAGTTGGTAGAGACTACGTGAACAAATCTGTTGTATGATTTGATTTGCAAGATATGCAATATAAAGATATTGCTTATTAGTAACCTGTTTGCATCCGAGCAACACACGCAACATTATCTTTGAGATAATGGTTGGTGGATGTAGCCATGAGGTCTGTTTTGAAGACTCTTCATGAGAGGGCTACCACACCTAGTAGGAACACTAAGCTTGTCTACGATCTGACATAGTGGGGATCTGATCGATGTATCCAATGATATCGGTATTCACATTTCTGTGAAACTAAAAAACCAGGACAAGACGTTTGATGCCTTGGAGATATCGAAAGATATTCTTGAGTACCAACCAATTGCGTTTCGTGGATCCAATGGCATTATGGAACGTTGAGTCCCAATATCTCATTTCCACCATCTCTTGGTCTACACAGATCTTTCTCTACGTTTAAAGAATGAACTACCATGAGAGTTATGGATGGATATGATTTGTCCATAATGAATTTCTCCAATATATTATGGATATAGACAACATAGTATACCATAATGTATGAATGAAGGTGCTCAATTTGTAGTAACAAGCGGTATTTTGGTTTACCCAATTCCTTCAGTTTAAACTCCGTCATTTATATGATTACATGTGTTGTCATTGCAGACACACAAACATGGATAATCATCATTGTAGGAGTAATCCTTGTGAATAAGGAACTCACTACGTCGGTTGTACCATATGTACCGACGATAATAATAAGTCATATGGTGGAAAATTTTGTTTTTGCCACTCTAGATTTTGCCAATTTTCCTTATGCCACTCTAGATTTTGACATTTCAGTTCTGCCACTCTTAGCTTTTGACAATTATCACAATTGCCATTCCGTGGCAAAACCAAAATAAATTAGAGTGGCAATTGTGATACATTGTCAAAAGCTAGAGTGGCAAAAGTGAAATAAAATTAATTTGCTATTGCCACATAATGGCAATTGTGATATTTTTCGAAAGCTAAGAGTGGCAATACTGAAATGTCAAAATCTAGAGTGGCATAAGGAAAATTGGCAAAATCTAGAGTGGCAAAAACAAAATTTTCCCTTTGATTGTACACAATGTATGTTGCATTTTGTACTTTGATTCAGAATTGAGGTTCCGCCGGGAACCATCTATATCTGAATCTAGTGATCTACATGGATATGTAATCACTACATCTATCAACTGCAGAGATAGATGATTTTGAACTGCCAATGATATAATTTATTGGAATGAGATTCCACCTCTGGAGAATAGTTGGGTATCTGCCTGAACCCTTGTGCTATAATACTTGCTCTTTGTTTCACCACCTCGTTGTTCTCAATTCTATTTCCAGAAGAAAACTGGTGTAAGTATTTCTTATGAATACCTTCCCATTATTGAGCAAGATCATTTCTACCTAGATTATACCCTTTGCTTGAGTTCAGTCCGAGTGTTGTTCACACTTTGCCATGGCCATGGTCTTTGGATCTGAATCATTTCAAAGGTTTTTTGCAATCTAGTTGAGAAATGTATGTCGACAATTGTAGATTTCCGGTTATATGATTCTCCAGAATATATATATATATATATATATATCAATATATAGTTGATGGAAATATTGTTACCCATGGTGACTGCTCGCGATTTCCCAATGCGATTGAGTCAGGTATTCCGATGTCCCAGTCATTGTGTGCACTATGACCTGGGTTGGTGGAGGTTTCCCGTCCACTGGGTGTGTACTATCCATTAGGTGTCTGTCAACGTGAAGTTGACTTGCATTTACTAATTCACATGCCTTGATATCCTTGCTTGCGAGAAGCCGAATCCTGATGTATTTCTGCCATACATCTCCCCCTGTTGCTTTGAACGAGGAGTGGAGTGGATTTTGCTGGTACCTCCACTCTTTCAGGCGTACTTTTGCAGGATTGTAGGATTGTGTGACACATTTATAGTCAGTAAATGAATCTGGCAGATTATTTGCAATGTGTTGCAAATCTTCTGAACGCATGGTTCAGATCTTTGAGTACGTGGATTTGAGGCAGAAATGTGTTGAACATTCCACTAATTTCCTGGCATTCTTTATGGTACTTGAAATCTCCCCCTAATGCCTAGAAATGTTCCTCATTGAATCAGCATACTGACCTTGAATAACTGCCCATGCGATGGGCTTGAGGTATCGACAGAAATACAGTTATTCCTGACATAGATCCCAACTATATGTTGAGGGGCTAATGATGTATGCCAGGTGGTGATATCGGTATGCAACCGAATTACCGCAGATAGGAAATACTTGGTAGATATCCACATATCAAACATAGAGGGGAATAATATTATGCAGTTTTGTCATGAGCGTGTAAAACTGCATGACTCCAACTAAAGTTGGTAAGTTGCAATTCCAAAATAAAGATGATGCAATGAGCTTAACTCTTTGGATAGGATTCTACCAAACCATTTTGAGTCTAGACATTAGGACAAATTGCTATACTTCAATCCAAAGGCCATAAAGAATGCCTTCAAGGAGAATTCTGCAATGTTGTCCATTCGATTTGCTTGAAATCGATGTCAGGATAATGAGCTAATGGTTTCATGTGAATAAAGCACACAATTAAGACCATCATGTAGATATGTCTTTTAGAACCATGGAATACCTGAATAGTCTACTCAATGGCTGGGAAGAGTCACTCACCTCGACTTGATGCATTTAAGGAGTCTAAGTGGTTCATCGTAGAATTTAAGGTGTGCAAGCCTTAAAATTAGCTTCCCTGTGTCACTTGTAGTGCACATAAAATCCAAATATTATTAGAATTTAGCATCATAATAATCATAAACTATTGGAATTGCTGATAGTTTTCGTTTCAACCAATGTCTCGATGACCAAAGTGAGTATGCCAAGTTTTTCATGTACAAGACACTCTGGAAAACTATCTCGTACACAACATGTGCTACGGGTTGTGTCGTATGTGTAGTACAATCTAGATGATACACATAGAATGTGCTTGCCATATCCGTTGCATATGGTAAAGAGAAGTTATTTCTCTTTGTTGTCATCATAAGTATCGCTATGGAAACTATTTTGACGGATACCTCCATAGTTTAGTAGGGTACGAGTTAAACTTGGGAAGCAATAAAACATCCCGACGTTACTCGAGTACCCACAGGGATAGTAAATATGACTCGAGTTGAGCCAACAAATACCTCATTGCGTCTAGCGATTTAAATATCTCCTTCTCTCAATGAGAGTGGAAACATTGGACTTCCCCGAGTATAAAGTTTGTGGTGCATATGTCCATAAGGCACATATCATTTTTCATCGGATTGACTCCCATAGAAATCTATATATAGACATGAAGATTCTCAATATAAAAATCACTATCAGATATATAGAATACATTCAAATGTATTTGTATCAAAGTGCTGATACATCATATTGTGATATACAATATATGATGACAACAATAATCATGTTCTTATTAGAACATCATAAATGGGCATAAATAAATAGACCACTAAGGAGACTAAGGGACTAAATGCATAGTCTCCAAACATGTCGGTTGATGCATATTCAACCATCATGCTCTCCATGCTCATAGGGTCTCATGACAGCTTGATGGTGCCAGGTTGAGGGTTTGAACTGAGTTTCAAACCATTACCCTTGAGGTCCATTGCGTCCCGGTGGCGTGGCTTGGATTGCACGTGCTATCCCATGGGATGCAAGACTGGTCTTGATGTCCATGATCCGCTTAAGTAAGTTGTGGCCATTGAGAGCAAGAGCCTCAAATTGTTAGCCATTGATTACTTATAGGGGCAAGCCAGAGATAATTAATTTACAAGAAGTAAATTAAAACCATCATGATTTTGTAATAAGAATGCAAACATTTGACTCAAGTGTATAGCTTGAAAATGCTCAACCTCAATTGTGGGAATATAACATATTGAAGATCATTCGGATCTCACAGTAATAGAGATTGTCTACACATGGGTAGTAGATCCAACTCATTACCTTGCGTTTTCCTAATATAATGAGGGAGATGTTATTGTCAAAAATTAACAAGTTTGTTGTGCAGGAAAAATCAATCTCGACAGCTGTGACATGTTCATGAAGAATGGCAATGCGGTAAACACATAGAACATATCATCTCCGGTGAAAAACCAGTAATTTATTTATATTACAGACTGCGTAATATAAAAACATATTAATATTGCAAAATTAATAGATTTCAAGAAAGGTGGCTCGAAATCATTAGTGCGAATCTCAAAATGCTAAGGATGACACCTATAATTTTGCATATGTATTTGTAAGAAATTGAAAATCTCAATTGCAAATAGACGTATTAATGTCGACATGTGGTTAACATGGAAATAAATACATCATAGAAATACTCCAGAATACCTTGTACTCAACGGAGAAACAGTATTGCAGAGGTATTGAATTTATCATTGCAAGAGATTAAAAAAATCTCTATTGCAAATGGATGTAATTAATCTCAACACGTAATAAACGTGGAAATGTATTACATCGATTTAAGATCTGGAATACATCTCGGTACTCAACAGAAAACAGTACTGAAATATATGTACTAGATTTAACAGGTCTAAAACAGGAATAAAATCACTTCTATAACTACTGTTAATTTAAACAGAAAAGAAAGAAGAAGAAAAATCGGCCCAGGAGGGCACTCGGTCCACAGCCCGAGCGAATGTGTGGGGAGGAACTAGCCGGAAGGTCACCGGGCGCCTGGTGAGGGAGTCCTGGATTAAGGGGTCCTCGGGCGTCCGGCCTGTGTGACATGGGCCAGACTATTGGGCCATGAAGATACAAGATAGAAGACTTCCTCCTGTGTCCGGATGGGACTCTCCTTTGCGTGGAAGGCAAGCTAGGCGTCCGGATGTATTATTTCCTTTTTCTGTAACCGACTTTGTATAACCCTAGGCCCCTCCGGTGTCTATATAAACTGGAGGGTTTAGTCTGTAGAGACAATCACAATCAGACAGGCTAGACCTCTAGGGTTTAGCCACAACGATCTCGTGGTAGATCAACTCTTGTAATCCTCATACTCATCAAGATCAATCAAGAAGGACGTAGGGTATTACCTCCATCAAGAGAGACTGAACCTGGGTAAAACATCGTGTCCACTACCTCCTGTTACCATCGACCTTAGACGCATAGTTCGGGACCCCCTACCCGAGATCCGCCGGTTTTTACACCGACACTGGTGCTTTCATTGAGAGTTCCACTGTGGCATCGAAGTTAGGGTTGATGGCTCACCTTGTTATAAAAGACAGTATCACCTCCGGAGGAGCTCTGGCCCCAGGCCAAACCCTCTGGCTGGGCGGCTTTACCATGACCGCTCGTTTGGCCGTTAAGCCGATGATGACTTCTCGGGTCATCAAAAATCGCCTCCGTGTTGACTCAGAATACTCCAGACGGATGGATCCGGCGGAGTGGTTGTCTTTAAACGAACTCCTGGATCGCATCGCCGCCATGGGGGTCGCTACTGACTATGATCAGATTGGGCTTAAACCCGATCAGAGAGAAATCAAATTTCCGCCGATCATCCTGGTGGAAATATGCCCTAGAGGCAATAATAAAATGGTTATTATTATATTTCTTTGTTCATGATAATTGTCTATTGTTCATGCTATAATTGTGTTATCCGGAAATTGTAATACATGTGTGAATACATAGACCACAACACGTCCCTAGTGAGCCTCTAGTTGACTAGCTCGTTGATCAAAAGATAGTCATGGTTTCCTGACTATGGACATTGGATGTCATTGATAACGGAATCACATCATTAGGAGAATTATGTGATGGACAAGACCCAATCCTAAGCATAGCTCAAAGATCGTGTAGTTCGTTTGCTGTAGCTTTTCTGAATGTCAAGTATCATTTCCTTAGACCATGAGATTGTGCAACTCCCGGACACCGTAGGAATGCCTTGGGTGTGCCAAACGTCACAAGTAACTGGGTGACTATAAAGGTACATTACAGGTATCTCCAAAAGTGTCTGTTGGGTTGGCACGAATCGAGACTGGGATTTGTCACTCCGTATGACGGAGAGGTATCTCTCGGCCCACTCAGTAATGCATTATCATAATGAGCTCAATGTGATCAAGTGGTTGATCACGAGATCATGCATTATGATACGAGTAAACTGACTTGCCGATAACGAGACTGAACAAGGTATTGGGATACCGAGGATCGAGTCTCGGGCAAGTAACGTACCGATTAACAAAGGGAATTGTATACGGATTCATTGAATCCTCGACATCGTGGTTCATCCGATGAGATCATCGTGGAGCATGTGGGAGCCAACATGGGTATCCAGATCCCGCTGTTGGTTATTGACCGGAGAGTCGTCTCGGTCATGTCTGCATGTCTCCCAAACCCGTAGGGTCTACACACTTAAGGTTCGGTGACGCTAGGGTTGTTAGGAAGACTTGTATGTGATTACCGGATGTTGTTCGGAGTCCCGGATGAGATCCCGGATGTCACGAGGAGTTCCGGAATGGTCCGGAGGTGAACATTTATATGTAGGAAGTTGTCATACGGTCACCGGAAAGGTTCGGGGGCATATCGGTATTGTACCGGGGCCACCGGAGGGGTTCCGGGGGTCCACCGGGAGGGGCCACCTCTTCTGGAGGGCCTTATGGGCTGTATGGAGAAGGGAACCAGCCCAAGTGGGCTGGGGCGCCACACCCCCCTAGGGCCCATGCGCCTAGGGTTTGGGGGAAACCCTAAGGGGGGCACCCCCTTGCTTGGGGGACAAGCCCCCCTCCCCTTGGCCGCCCCCCTCTAGATCTCATCTAGAGGGGGCCGGCCCCCTTCCCCCTTCCCATATAAATAGAGGGGTGAGGGGAGGGCTGCATACAACATCCAAGGCGCAGCCCCTCCCCTCCCCAACACCTCTCCTCCTTCATAAGAGCTTGGCGAAGCCCTGCCGGAGTACTGCAGCTTCACCACCACCACGCTGTCGTGCTGCTGTTGGAGCCCTCTTCCTCAACCTCTCCCTCCTCCTTGCTGGATCAAGGCGCGGGAGACGTCCTCGCTCCGTACGTGTGTTGAACGCGGAGGTGCCGTCCGTTCGGCGCTAGGATCTTCGGTGATTTGGATCACGACGAGTACGACTCCATCAACCCGTTCTCTTGAACGCTTCCGCTCGTGATCTACACGGGTATGTAGATGCACTCCTCTCTACCTCATTGCTAGATGACTCCATAGATTGATCTTGGTGATGCGTAGAAAATTTTAAAATTCTGCTACGTTCCCCAACAGTGGTATCAGAGCTAGGTCTATGCGTAGTTACTATGCATGAGTAGAACACAAAGCAGTTGTGGGCGTCGATATTGTCAATTATCTTGCCGTTACTAGTCTTATCTTGATTCGGCGGCATTGTGGGATGAAGCGGCCCGGACCAACCTTACACGTACGCTTACGTGAGACCGGTTCCACCGACTGCCATGCACTAGTTGCATAAGGTGGCTGGCGGGTGTCTGTCTCTCCCACTTTAGTCGGATCGGATTCGATGAAGAGGGTCCTTATGAAGGGTAAATAGAAATTTGCAATTCACGTTGTGGTTTTGGCGTAGGTAAGAAACATTCTTGCTAGAATCCTATAGCAGCCACGTAAAAACTTGCAACAACAATTAGAGGACGTCTAACTTGTTTTTGCAGCAAGTGTTTTGTGATGTGATATGGCCAAAGGATGTGATGAATGATATATGTGATGTATGAGATGATCATGTTCTTGTAATAGGAATCATGACTTGCATGTCGATGAGTATGACAACCGGCAGGAGCCATAGGAGTTTTCTTTATTTATTTATGCCATGCGTGTCAACATAAACGTCATGTAATTACTTTACTTTATTGCTAAAGCGTTAGCCATAGTAGTAGAAGTAATAGATGACGAGACAACTTCAAGAAGACACGATGATGGAGATCATGGTGTCATGCCGGTGACAACGATGATCATGGAGCCCCGAAGATGGAGATCAAAAGGAGCAAATGATAATGGCCATATCATGTCACTATTTGATTGCATGTGATGTTTATCATGTTTTACATCTTATTTGCTTAGAACGACGGTAGCTTAAATAAGATGATCCCTCGTAATAATTTCAAGAAAGTGTTCCCCATAACTGTGCACCATTGCGAAGGTTCGTTGTTTCAAAGCACCACGTGATGATCGGGTGTGATAGATTCTAACGTTCAATACAACGGGTGTAAGCCAGATTTACACACGCAATACACTTAGGTTGACTTGACGAGCCTAGCATGTACAGACATGGCCTCAGAACACAGAAGACCGAAAGGTCGAGCATGAGTCGTATAGAAGATACGATCAACATGAAGATGTTCACCGATGTTGACTAGTCCGTCTCACGTGATGATCGGACACGGCCTAGTTAACTCGGATCATGTTATACTTAGATGACTGGAGGGATGTCTATCTGAGTGGGAGTTCATTGAATAATTTGATTAGATGAACTTAATTATCATGAACTTAGTCTAAATCTTTACAATATGTCTTGTAGGTCAAATGGCCCACGTTGTCCTCAACTTCAATGCATTCCTAGAGAAAACCAAGCTGAAAGACGATGGCAGCAACTATACGGACTGGGTCCGGAACCTGAGGATCATCCTCATAGCTGCCAAGAAAGATTATGTCCTAGAAGCACCGCTAGGTGACGCACCCGTCCCACAGAACCAAGACGTTACGAATGCTTGGCAGACACGTGCTGATGATTACTCCCTCGTTCAGTGCGGCATGCTTTACAGCTTAGAACCGGGGCTCCAAAAGCGTTTTGAGAGACACGGAGCATATGAGATGTTTGAAGAGCTGAAAATGGTTTTTCAAGCTCATGCCCGGGTCGAGAGATATGAAGTCTCCGACAAGTTCTTCAGCTGTAAGATGGAGGAAAATAGTTCTGTCAGTGAGCACATACTCAAAATGTCTGGGTTGCATAACCGCTTGACTCAGCTGGGAGTTAATCTTCCGGATGACGCGGTCATTGACAGAATCCTTCAGTCGCTTCCACCGAGCTACAAGAGCTTTGTGATGAACTTCAATATGCAGGGGATGGAAAAGACCATTCCTGAGGTATATTCAATGCTGAAATCGGCAGAGGTAGAAGTCAAAAAGGAACATCAAGTGTTGATAGTGAATAAAACCACTAAGTTCAAGAAAGGCAAGGGTAAGAAGAACTTCAAGAAGGACGGCAAGGGAGTTTCCACGCCCGGTAAGCAAGCTGCCGAGAAGAAGCCAAAGAATGGACCCGAGCCCGAGACTGAGTGTTTTTATTGCAAGGGAAGTGGTCACTGGAAGCGGAACTGCTCCAAATACTTAGAGGACAAGAAGGCCGGCAACACGAAAGGTATATATGATATACATGTAATTGATGTGTACCTTACCAGTACTCGTAGTAGCTCCTGGGTATTTGATACCGGTGCGGTTGCTCACATTTGTAACTCAAAGCAGGAGCTACGGAATAAACGGAGACTGGCGAAGGACGAGGTGACGATGCACGTCGGGAATGGTTCCAAGGTCGATGTGATCGCCGTCGGCACGCTACCTCTACACTTACCTACGGGATTAGTTTTAAACCTCAATAATTGTTATTTAGTGCCAGCTTTGAGCATGAACATTGTATCAGGATCTCGTTTAATTCGAGATGGCTACTCATTTAAATCCAAGAATAATGGTTGTTCTATTTATATGAGAAATATGTTTTATGGTCATGCTCCGATGGTGAATGGTTTATTCTTAATGAATCTCGAGCGTAATGCTACACATATTCATAGTGTGAATACCAAAAGATGTAAGGTTGATAATGATAGTCCCACATACTTGTGGCACTGCCGCCTTGGTCACATAGGAGTCAAACGCATGAAGAAGCTCCATGCAGATGGACTTTTTGAGTCTCTTGATTACGAATCATTTGACATGTGCGAACCATGACTCATGGGTAAAATGACCAAGACTCCGTTCTCAGGAACAATGGAGCGAGCAACCAACTTATTGGAAATCATACATACTGATGTGTGCGGTCCAATGAATGTTGAGGCTCGCGGTGGCTATCGTTATGTTCTCACCCTCACCGATGACTTGAGTAGATATGGGTATGTCTACTTAATGAAACACAAGTCTGAGACCTTTGAAAAGTTCAAGGAATTTCAGAGTGAGGTTGAGAATCAACGTGACAGGAAAATCAAGTTCTTGCGATCAGATCGTGGGGGAGAATACCTGAGTCACGAATTTGGCACACACTTAAGAAAATGTGGAATAGTTTCACAACTCACGCCGCCTGGAACACCTCAGCGTAATGGTGTGTCCGAACGTCGTAATCGCACTCTATTAGATATGGTGCGATCTATGATGTCTCTTACCGATTTACCGCTGTCATTTTGGGGCTATGCTTCAGAGACTGCCGCATTCACTTTAAATAGGGCTCCATCGAAATCCGTTGAGACGACACCGTATGAATTATGGTTTGGGAAGAAACCTAAGCTGTCGTTTCTAAAAGTTTGGGGATGCGATGCTTATGTCAAGAAACTTCAACCTGAGAAGCTCGAACCCAAATCGGAAAAATGCGTCTTCATAGTATACCCTAAAGAAACTGTTGGGTATACCTTCTACCTTAGATCTGAAGACAAGATCTTTGTTGCCAAGAATGGGTCCTTTCTAGAGAAAGAGTTTCTCTCGAAAGAAATAAGTGGGAGGAAAGTAGAACTTGATGAAGTATTGCCTCTTGAACCGGTAAGTGGCGCAGCTCAAGAAAATGTTCCTGAGGTGCCTACACCGACTAGAGAGGAAGTTGATGATGATGATCATGAAACTTCAGATCAAGTTGCTACTGAACTTCGTAGGTCCACAAGGACACGTTCCGCACCAAAGTGGTACGACAACCCTGTCTTAGAAATCATGTTGTTAGACAATGGTGAACCTTTGAACTATGAAGAAGCGATGGCGGGCCCGGATTCCGACAAATGGCTAGAAGCCATGAAATCCGAGATAGGATCCATGTATGAAAAAGAAGTATGGACTTTGACTGACTTGCCTGATGATCGGCGAGCCATAGAAAATAAATGGATCTTTAAGAAGAAGACAGACGCAGATGGTAATGTGACCATCTATAAAGCTCGACTTGTCGCTAAGGGTTATCGACAAGTTCAAGGGGTTGACTACGATGAGACTTTCTCACCCGTAGCGAAGCTGAAGTCCGTTCGAATCATGTTAGCAATTGCCGCATTCTATGATTATGAGATATGGCAAATGGACGTCAAAACGGCATTCCTTAATGGTTTCCTTAAGGAAGAATTGTATATGATGCAGCCGGAAGGTTTTGTCGATCCTAAGAATGCTGACAAGGTGTGCAAGCTCCAACGCTCGATTTATGGGCTGGTGCAAGCATCTCGGAGTTGGAACATTCGTTTTGATGAGATGATCAAAGCGTTTGGGTTTATGCAGACTTATGGAGAAGCCTGCATTTACAAGAAAGTGAGTGGGAGCTCTGTAGCATTTCTCATATTGTATGTGGATGACATCATGTTGATGGGAAATGATATAGAATTCTTGGAAAGCATAAAGGCCTACTTGAACAAGTGTTTTTCAATGAAGGACCTTGGAGAAGCTGCTTATATATTAGGCATCAAGATCCATAGAGATAGATCGAGACGCCTCATTGGTCTTTCACAGAGTACATACCTTGACAAGATATTGAAGAAGTTCAAAATGGATCAGTCAAAGAAGGGGTTCTTGCCTGTATTGCAAGGTACGAGATTGAGCACGGCTCAATGCCCGACCATGGCAGAAGATAGAGAAAAGATGAGTGTCATCCCCTATGCCTCGGCCATAGGGTCTATCATGTATGCTATGCTGTGTACCAGACCTGATGTAAACCCTGCCATAAGTTTGGTAGGAAGGTACCAAAGTAATCCCGGCATGGAACACTGGACAGCGGTCAAGAATATCCTGAAGTACCTGAAAAGGAGCAAGGAAATGTTTCTCGTTTATGGAGGTGATGAAGAGCTCATCGTAAAGGGTTACGTCGATGCTAGCTTCGACACAGATTTGGATGACTCTAAGTCACAAACCGGATACGTGTATATTTTGAATGGTGGGGCAGTAAGCTGGTGCAGTTGCAAGCAAAGCGTTGTGGCGGGATCTCCATGTGAAGCGGAGTACATGGCAGCCTCAGAGGCAGCACAAGAAGCAGTCTGGGTGAAGGAGTTCATTACCGACCTAGGAGTCATACCCAATGCGTCGAGCCCGATGACTCTCTTCTATGACAACACTGGAGCTATTGCCCTTGCCAAGGAGCCCAGGTTTCACAGGAAGACCAGGCATATCAAGCGTCGCTTCAACTCCATTCGTGAAAGTGTTCAAAATGGAGACATAGAGATTTGTAAAGTACATACGGACCTGAATGTAGCAGATCCGTTGACTAAACCTCTCCCTAGAGCAAAACATGATCAACACCAGAACTGCATGGGTGTTCGATTCATCACAATGTAACTAGAATATTGACTCTAGTGCAAGTGGGAGACTGTTGGAAATATGCCCTAGAGGCAATAATAAAATGGTTATTATTATATTTCTTTGTTCATGATAATTGTCTATTGTTCATGCTATAATTGTTATCCGGAAATTGTAATACATGTGTGAATACATAGACCACAACACGTCCCTAGTGAGCCTCTAGTTGACTAGCTCGTTGATCAAAAGATAGTCATGGTTTCCTGACTATGGACATTGGATGTCATTGATAACGGAATCACATCATTAGGAGAATGATGTGATGGACAAGACCCAATCCTAAGCATAGCTCAAAGATCGTGTAGTTCGTTTGCTGTAGCTTTTCTGAATGTCAAGTATCATTTCCTTAGACCATGAGATTGTGCAACTCCCGGACACCGTAGGAGTGCCTTGGGTGTGCCAAACGTCACAACGTAACTGGGTGACTATAAAGGTACATTACAGGAATCTCCGAAAGTGTCTGTTGGGTTGGCACGAATCGAGACTGGGATTTGTCACTCCGTATGAAGGAGAGGCATCTCTGGGCCCACTCAGTAATGCATCATCATAATGAGCTCAATGTGATCAAGTGGTTGATCACGAGATCATGCATTACTGTACGAGTAAAGTGACTTGCCGGTAACGAGACTGAACAAGGTATTGGGATACCGACGATCGAGTCTCGGGCAACTAATGTACCGATTAACAAAGGGAATTGTATACGGATTGATTGAATCCTCGACATTGTGGTTCATCCGATGAGATCATCATGGAGCATGTGGGAGCCAACATGGGTATCCAGATCCCGCTGTTGGTTATTGACCGGAGAGTCGTCTCGGTCATGTCTGCATGTCTCCCGAACCCGTAGGGTCTACACACTTAAGGTTCGGTGACGCTAGGGTTGTTAGGAAGACTTGTATGTGATTACTGAATGTTGTTCGGAGTCCCGGATGAGATCGGACATCACGAGGAGTTCCGGAATGGTCCGGAGGTGAAGATTTATATGTAGGAAGTTGTCATACGGTCACCGGAAAGGTTCGGGGGCATATCGATATTGTACCGGGGCCACCGGAGGGGTTCTGGGGGTCCACCGGGAGGGGCCACCTCTTCCGGAGGGCCTTATGGGCTGTATGGAGAAGGGAACCAGCCCAAGTAGGCTGGGGCGCCACACCCCCCTAGGTCCCATGCGCCTAGGGTTTGGGGGAAACCCTAACGGGGGGCGCCCCCTTGCTTGGGGGGCAAGCCCCCCTCCCCTTGGCCGCCGCCCCCCTCTAGATCTCATCTAGAGGGGGCCGGCCCCCTTCCCCCTTCCCCTATAAATAGAGGGGTGAGGGGAGGGCTGCATACAACATCCAAGGCGCAGCCCCTCCCCTCCCCAACACCTCTCCTCCTCCATAAGAGCTTGGCGAATCCCTGCCGGAGTACTGTAGCTTCACCACCACCACGCCATTGTGCTCCTGTTGGAGCCCTCTTCCTCAACCTCTCCCTCCTCCTTGCTGGATCAAGGCGCGGGAGACGTCCTCGCTCCGTACGTGTGTTGAACACGGAGGTGCCGTCCATTCGGCGCTAGGATCTTTGGTGATTTGGATCACGACGAGTACGACTCCATCAACCCATTCTCTTGAACGCTTCCGCTCGTGATCTACAAGGGTATGTAGATGCACTCCTCTCTCCCTCATTGCTAGATGACTCCATAGATTGATCTTGGTGATGCGTAGAAAATTTTAAAATTCTGCTACGTTCCCCAACACATCCATCAGACATCGGTCGTAGAAGAGCAAAACAACAATTCTTCCCCTATGCTGAAGACGAACTATGTTCGAATTTCTAAGCTCTAAGATCCGGATACCCGTTTGCAACGACACTCCTAGTCCCCCGAACTTGGATTCGGGTGTTGGGCCCAGAAAATCGTTTGACATCCCGGAGCCCGAACTAATGAGGTCGGAAGTTTTTCTGGCTACAGACTCCAAATCGGGTCAGGGTACGGGTTTAAAACCACCCAGCCACCACAAGCAATATTCGCCAAGCAATTCTAGCCTGCCAGATATATGCGACCTCGTGTACGTACGACAGCAGCCTCAGGAAACAGTCAATCACTTTTGGGCCAGATTTTTCCTTGTCAAACACAAGATTAAAGACTGTCGCGATGAGGACGCGATTTCAGTATTCTGCAATAATTGCACGGATGAAGGCATCCTCAATGCCATCAACCGCCATCGCATATTACACTCCACTGACTTGGCAACCATGGTGCAGAAGTACTGCGCAATGGAAAGCGCCTGGAAAACCCAGACAGCTCGCTGGAAGCCACCGGTCTCCACCAAACTCCCTTGGGCGAGCAAAATGGATGCACCCTCGCGGGGCACCCGAACCCATAGTAAAGGAAACTAAACCCGTTACGGGACACGAAACCATTCTGGAGGGATGGCTCGATAGGCCGTGCAAAATACACACGACATCGGATACCGTACCAACCCACAACCTTAGAGCATGTTGGATACTCCGGCAAGTGGCCAAGAGCAGTGAGGATATCCTCACCAAAAACACCGCAGAGCAACTCCCCCCCCGGAAGACGACGACCCCAAAGAATTGATAGTCTTCGAGACTTTCGCTTCAAACAATCGATGCAAGAGGGAACTCCACGACCTCGCCGAAGTCTGCCAAGTCGCAACAATAAATCCCTGGAATGACATGGCCATAACTTTCAACGCCAGTGACGAACCAAAAATACGGTCAGTCTGGGCACGAGCTGACTTGGTCCTCAACCCAATTGTGGATGGCTTTCGGCTCACTAAAGTGCTCATGGACGGCGGTAGCGGACTAAACCTCATCTACAAGGACACACTGAATAAAATGGAAATAGACAGGAGCCACATCGAGCATAGTAATATGACCTTCCGAGGGATCATTCCTAGCCGGGAGGCACGATGCACGGGGAAAATTACACTCGATGTGGTATTCGGCATGCTGGAGAAATATTGGTCCGAAGAGATAACCTTCCAAGTGGCCCCTTTCAACAGTGGATATCATGCCTTGTTGGAGCGAGATGCATTCACACGCTTTCAAGCTATACCTCTACGGGTATATGAAGCTCAAGATGCCCGGGCCCAATGGTATTATCACTCTTGCTAGTGATCCAGACATAGCCCTCCGCGCCGAAAACAAAACAGCATCCCTAGCCCTCGAGGCACTATCTGAGGCCCTCACGGCCGAAGAGTTAACCACACTACGCTCTACGGTTGATAGGGACGACGTAATCCTTGATAAACGTCCCAAATCCACCTCCTTCAAACTAGCAGATGAAATAATCAAATTTCAAGTCCACCCGATGGACCCCAAGAAGACAGCTTCCATCGAGGCACAACTACACCCAACGGTTGATGCCGCGCTACGAACGTTCCTGCACGAGAACTGGGACATATTCGCCTGGCACCCTTCTGATATGCCAGGAATCCCATGCAGGCTGGCCGAACATAGCCTCAATATATTGAAGGGATATAAGCCGGTCAAGCAAACACTGCGGCGCTTTTCCGAACCTTAACGACAAGCTATGGGGGAGGAGCTAGCCAAGTTAATCGAGGCTGGATTCATCAGAGAAATAAAACACCCGGACTGGTTAGCAAACCTGGTGATGGTACCAAAGAAGGACAAATCCTGGCGCCTGTGCGTCGATTTCAAAGACCTCAATAAGGCTTGCCCTAAGGATCCCTTCCCCCTCCCCGCATCGATCAGATTATTGATGCTATTGTAGGACACGACTCACTGTGTTTCCTCGACGCATACTCCGGATACCATAAAATTAAAATGAAGGAATCTGATCAAGCCGCAACGGCATTCATCACCCCATACGGGCCTTTCTACTTCAACACTATGACCTTTGGGCTTAAAAACGCCGGCGCCACCTACCAACGCATGATTCAAGAGAAGACCACATTGAAAATGTTTAGCGGCATGAACTTAATACTCTAGATGGCGCTCCCACCTCCCACCTCGGCGCTAGTCTCTTCTCCGGCGATCTCCCTTTCTCTCCACTGATCGGCTGATCGGTTCCGATCATCCTCTTCGGCGTCTTCTCTAGATCAAGGCAATACCCATCTCTAATGGATTCTACTGGTGGATCTACCCTTG
Source organism: Triticum dicoccoides (assembly GCF_002162155.2). NCBI lineage: Eukaryota > Viridiplantae > Streptophyta > Magnoliopsida > Poales > Poaceae > Triticum > Triticum dicoccoides. The sequence continues at coordinate 552,476,385 of NC_041390.1, forward strand.
GCTTGGATTTCTCCAAGGGTAGGGTTTTCTCGGAGGAAGTCTTCAGATCTATTGGTCGCACAATTCATCCACTGGGAAGAGGGAGATCTTTCAAATTGATTGTGTCCTTCAGTAGGCATGCCTTCCGTTTATCTAAGGATTCAGTGGCAGTAGCGCTGGAAGCTGCGCTTGGTGGTTCTGCAATTGATCTTCGGTTTAGTCATGTCAAGGACAAAGTTTTTTCCTTCCAAGTTTCATGCATGCAAGTTGGCTTTATTATTATGGATCTTCGCTCTTTTGCTTGCGATCTATTCAAGTGCTATTTTCATCTATGGGGGAATGGAGGACCAAATTGGGTCAGAAAACTTAAGATCTGGCGTAAAGAATGTGATGCTGAATGGATTTTGATTATCCCCACTAAGCGTAGATCTTCGCTTGGTTTATTGGCTATGCATAAACCCCCTGTTAAGTCTACTTTCAAATCTAGATCTTCTGCAAATAAGAAACTGTCATTTGCCACTTTTGAAAAGTATTCGGCTTGCAAGGGCTATAGATACCCTGCATCTCAGGCTTGCATTGATACTATAGTTGATGGGGGTTATGATCTTCCTGCTCACGAGCGAGTTGTCATTCGGCAACCTCCTGCTCCTGGTTTGCATTGGACGGTGACGCAGCCACCCATAGTTTTTGGTACGGTTAATAGTTCACTGGAGTTACTCCGGCGGCCGGATGCGCTTCCGGTGGTGGACGAACCAGTTTCAGTGGATCCGCAAATCGTGAGGTCCGGTAATCTCGCAGCGCAATTTCAGGAAGCGGGAACTTCGTTAATTCAAAACAAGGCTTTTGGCCCTGGGCCCGCTCAGTTTGGGAACCCGCAGGGTGTGGGCTTGGTGGCCCATGATGATTCATTTACTAGGCCAATACAGGATACCCCCTCTACTGGATCTTTTGATGTTGGTTTGGATTCGCCTGCGCACCTCAGCCCGTCTAGTGAACCTATGCAAATTCCTTCTTCACAAGAGGCAGCGCGACTCTTTGAAGCTATGGTCGATGACATGGTGGACCAAGTTCTAACATGTACTGATTGCGGTCAGAAGGGCCACATGGCAGTCACTTGTGGAAGGCGAGCGGTCTGTTCGGCTTGCTCTAGGGTGGGTCATTTTAGACGTGACTATAATGATTTTGCGTGCTCGCATGGATTGGTTTGGAGGCAGAGCACTCTGCAACGAAACACGAGTATTTCGGAAACATCAGCTGTTCAGGGGAAGGGAGCCGGAGTTATTGGGATATCTAGTCCTGTCATATCATCTCCCCCGCATTGCTCCATTCACCTATTCCACCTGCCAAGGATACCTCCGGTCGTTCCAAAGAAACCCTAAGTTCGTCGCCGTTGCCACCCATGGCGAACTTCGAGCTTGATCCACATCGCCTAGTGCCTCCGGGACATCACATCATTGATGGTGGTGACCGGCGTTTACCTCGCACTTTCTTCACGCCGGCGGCCCGCCCTCCCCGTCGCCATGAAGATTACATGGTTGCTGAAGTCATGCCAGCGCCGGATGGACCTCTAGGGCCGGTCAGAGAGGAAGTGGTGGAGTTTCTTCAGAACAGAGGTATTCTTGTTCGTTCTGCTCAGCCTTGGTTTCATGGGGTTGGTTTGCTCCAAGTTCGAGATCCCACTGTCAGATACACCCTGATTCAGCACCCGCCGTTTGCTCTGGGTAATGATCGATTTGTTAGATTTATGAAGCATGATGAGGGTGACAAATTCAAAGGGAATACTGGTTTTCGTAGGGGTTGGTTAATGTTTGTTGGGATTCCCCTGGATTATCGTACGACTGAATATATTTCTCAGGCAGTAGGTACTTTTGGAAAATTTCATTCCTGGGATAGTGAAGACCCGTACTTGGTACGTGCTGTTGTTGAAGCCAGCTTTCCTGATACACCGTTAGTACCACGAGATGTGGTTTTTGGGGACTATGCTGAGTGGGGTGGTGCCCAAGTTTCCTGGACTGCTGCATGTTATGTTCTTGGGGCAAATTTTGCTGATCAGATGCCTAATGATGAAGACCCGATGCCTCTGGATGGTAACCCTCATCCAATGCCTGGTCATCTCATTCCTGACAACATCCCGTTTGTTCTGCCGCCTTACCCGATGATTGGCTGGAACGAAGCGCCTCTTGCACCTGCTCCTCCCCCAGAGAATCCAGTGGATGCTGATTGGGGTAATGCTCAGTGGGGCGATGATGACAATATCAATCCCCCTCATCCGCCAGAAATCCCAGAACAAGATCAAGTCTCAATTGTCATTGATCAACCGGAACAATCAGAATCTGTGGAACAACTTCTGCATGATGAAGGGCCTCAACAACAGCAGATAGTTGATTTGGTTGCTGAAGTTCAGGAACAACCTGCTTTTGTGGAACATAATCCTTTGGCTATTGTCCCATATCAACCGCCGGTGATTCAACATCACCAGATCATCATTGGGATGGCTAGGGTGGTGGCTGGACCCTCTCTTCCACCTGAACTACTTTGGAAGCGGTCTTTTGAGAATTTGATGTCTAAATTTTCTGTGAAAGAAGTACCAAGGTCACTTTTCTTCAAGCAGGTTGGGACAGTAACTTTCTCCAAGCGCAAGTGGTCGATTGCTTTTGATGATACCAACAGAGTGTCTTCGCTGGTCTCTTGTTTGTCAGGCTCTGCATCCGTCAATCGGCGCCCTGTTGCTCGCTCTTTGTTTGCTTCTCTAGAAGCACCTAGTTGCTCAGTTGCAAGCGATGAACCTACTGATATTGATGAGCCTGTGGGATTCAGTAATAATCAGCTGTCTTTGGAGCCCGTGGGTCCTGTTGGTCAGGAAGAGGGGCCCTTGCCTGTGGATTTTGCGTCTGAAGCGACGCCACGACAGAAAGCCCAGCGCGGTAGGCGCAAGATTTCTGCTCCTTTGGTTGATACCTCAATCAGAAGATGTACGAGGAGCGCGGCAAAACTTGATGGTTTCAAATCGATGGTCTTTGAGCAGCTCCCTTTACAGCCTGCTAAACGACGCCCAAGGTCCAAGCCCATGGAAGAGAAGGCCCAGCCCATACATGTTGCTGGAGTGGAAAACTCTGACGATGTTCGTCATGACAAGCCTGAGGAGGTCCACACGCAGATGCCGATCGCTGTGCTGCAGGCAATTGGAGCTGAGCTGGAGATGGACCCAAACCTGCTTTCCAGGGAGAAGCTTATGGCTGATCCTAAGGATTATACCCCCTCCAACAACATTTAATGTTAAAGTTTAATGTGTTTCCTAGGTGTAGCGAGCCTGTCAAATTTGCTGACTGTTATGTTATCCCTGAAACTTGGCACTCTGGTTATGATTTGGCTCTTTTGCTATTGTGTGTTATGGGTTGTGCGGCACTAGGTGTCCCACTGTTTTTAATATGCTCTCCTGTGTTATCATATGAATCGAATGCCCATGCGTAGCTGGAATGTACTTTGTTGGAATGTACGTGGACTGAATTCTGACGCAAGACAACGTGCGGTCCGGCAGAAAGTTCTTGAGAGTCATTGTGCAGTTGTTTGTCTGCAAGAAACAAAGTTATCAGAGTGCCCACGTGCTTTAATTAAAAGCATTTGTCCTGCGGGTTTTGACCAGTTTATTGAATCCCCTTCTAGGGGAGCTTCCGGTGGCATTCTAGTCGTGTGCCGCTCTGATGTGTTCTCACGGGATTTAGTGGAAGTAAAACCTTATGGGATTGTCATTAGTTTTAAGTCCATGCATAATGGTGATTTTTGGTACCTGGTTAATGTTTATGGACCCTGTCAAGGTACCTTAAGAGATGAATTTGTCAGCTGGCTTTATAATTTAAATGTGGAACCTGAGAAAAACTGGCTTCTGCTTGGAGATTTCAATTTCATAAGATCTCTGGATAATAGAAATCTTCCTGGGGGTGATATCAATGATATTTTTCTTTTTAATGAGATCATTGGGCATTTGGGACTGCTGGAGCTACCTTTAAAAGGAAGAAGATTCACCTGGTCTAATATGCAGGATTTCCCACTTCTTGAACAGTTGGACTGGTTTTTCACGTCTGCCAGTTGGATTGATCAATATCCAAACACGCAGGTCAATCCTCTAGCCAAAACTGCATCGGATCATGTCTCTTGTGTGGTTTCCATAAGCACCAGAATCCCGAAATCTCATATTTTCAGATTTGAAAATTATTGGATCCATCAACCTGGTTTTATGGAGTGTGTTCAACAAGTCTGGCAAAGGCAGTCTCAGAAGTCCCACATATCAGCAGTTATTATGGATAAACTGAAATCTTTGAGATTTGCTCTCAAGAAATGGCAGAAGGGTTTATCTCATATTAAAGGTCTTATTGAGAAATGTAACTGGGTGATTTTGTGGCTGGATGATTTGGAAGACTGCAGGCCTTTATTTTTGCTTGAATCCAATTTCAGAAAATTGGTGAAATCACATCATGATCACCTGCTACATCTACAGTTCTTATATTGGAAGAAGAGATGCACTATTAGATATATTAAGGTGGGTGAGGAAAACTCAAAATTCTTCCAGGCAATGGCAACTGAAAGATATAGGAAAAATTCTATTGCCACTCTGCAGTTGTCAGATGGATCAGTGTCTTCTGATCATAACACTATTGCCAAGGAATTTCTGGAGATTTTCAAAGGAAGAATGGGTACTGTCAAACCAATTTTCATGGGAAATGACATTCTTTCTCTAATCCCTAGGGTACAGGGACTGGATGTTCTCACCAAGCCTTTTGAGGTCAAGGAGATTGAGCAGGTTATCAAGGAGTTGCCAATTGACAAGGCCCCAGGGCCTGATGGTTTTAATGGACTTTTTATGAAAAAATGTTGGCCAATCATTTCTGGTGACTTTATCTCCCTGGTTAATGAGTTTCATGCAGGAACTGTTAAACTAGAGAATCTCAGTGAGGCATATATCACTCTGATCCCCAAAAAGCTGTCACCTGAGACTGCCAGTGACTTTAGGCCAATAACATTGACAAGTGTGGGGTTGAAGTTCCTTACTAAACTTGCTGCAAACAGATTTCAAGAAGAAGTAACTAAATGTGTTCACAAGAATCGGTATGGTTTTATCAAATCTAGATCCATTCAGGATTGTATTGCATGGACTTTTGAGTACATTCATCAGTGCAATCAATCAAAAAGGCCAATCATGTTGCTTAAGTTGGATTTTGAAAAAGCATTTGATTCCATACAGCATGAGGCAATTATAAAAATAATGGTGGCAAAGGGATTTGATAATAGATGGATTTCTTGGATACAACAATTGTTGTCCTCTGCAACCTCATCAATCCTTCTTAATGGGGTTCCAGGTAGTCATTTCAAGTGTAAATGTGGGGTAAAGCAGGGTGATCCTATCTCACCTTTGCTCTTTGTGCTTGCTGCTGACCTTCTGCAGACTATGATTAATGATCAACTCAGCAAGGGACTCCTTTCCTTACCCCTAGTAACTCATGATCCTGACTACCAGTGGTTCAATATGCTGATGATACATTATTGTTTGTGGCTACTGAGTCTGCTCAGTTAGAGATGCTAAAAGCTACTCTAGACTCCTTTTCTCTGGCAACTGGTTTGAAGATTAATTACCACAAATCTTTAATGTACCCAATTAATGTGGATACCAATTATGCCAATGTTCTTGCTGCTCAATTTGGATGTCAACTGGGGGTGATGCCTTTCACATACCTGGGGTTGCCAGTGGGAACCACTAGGCCCAAAATTGTGGACCTTTTGCCACTTGTGGACTGCATGGAAAGAAGGTTGACTGCTAGCTCTTGGTTTCTACCACAAGGTAGCAGACTGCAGTTGGTCAATTCCGTTATTTCCTCATTGTCAATATTCTTCCTCTGTAGCTTATCTATTCCACAAGGGATTTTGAAACAACTGGAAAGAATACAAAGACAGTGTCTTTGGAGAAAATATGGCCAGGAAAAGGGGAACTCTTTAGCGGCCTGGCCTCTGGTATGTAGACCTAAATTAAAGGGTGGGCTTGGCATCCTGAACCTGGGGCTGCAGAATGAAGCCTTGTTAATGAAGTTCCTCAATAAATTCTATAACAAAGTTGATGTTCCATGGGTTCATTTGATCTGGGATAGTTATAATTATCAGAGAGTCCCACATGACACTGCTATGTGTGGCTCTTTTTGGTGGAGGGACATATGTAAGCTAATGGATACATTCAGGTCTGTGTCTTCAGTATGCGTGGGAAAAGGTGACTCCTTGCTATTCTGGTCAGATTCCTGGGAAGTGGGTGATTCTTGCATTCCACTACAGGATAGATTCCCCAGGCTGTTCTCATTTTGCATACAAAAAAATTCTTCTGTTCTGGAAGTAATGGCCTCTGGTGAGTTTCATAGCATGTTCTCTCTGCCATTATCTGAAATGGCCTACAGGGAGCTAAATCAACTTTCTGGAATATTGTCTGATATCTCCTTGGATGATAATGCTAAGGATTGCTGGTATTGGAAACATGGAAAGAAGTCTGGATACACAGCCAAGAAATATTATGATCTGGTCCATGAGCCAATTCCAACTAACCCCTTGCTATGTTGGATATGGAAGTCATGATGTACTATGACAATCAAAATGCTTGCCTGGCTTGTCATTATGGATAGAGTAAACACCAAGGATATGATTCAACGCAGGAAGTGGAAGATCAATGATGGGCCTGAATGTGTGCTTTGCCCTATAGGAGCTCTTGAAGACAGGAATCATCTGTTTTTTCAGTGTAACTTCAGCATGAGAGTTTGGAATTACCTGCAGATTTCATGGCCCAACAATCAGGATATGGTTCAGATTGCATGCCATGCTAGGAAGGATTTCAATAAGCCTTTCTTTTCTGAAGTGGTGTTTCTCACCAGGTGGAATATTTGGAAAGTCAGAAATGATAAAGCGTTCAGGTATATCAGACCTACCTTCAGACAGTGGAGAAATGGTTTTGTCCATGACATTTCCCTTTTGTTTCACAGAATCAAGTCAAAACACAGGGAGGCACTGCTTAAATGGATTGATTTCCTTCCTCCTTGAGAGGTGACATGTATAGTTAGATTTTCCTTCTCTTGTAGTTTAGATTGTACATAGTTTTCTTTTATCTTCTTCTGTTTTGTTCCTTTTCTTTAGGAACCTTTATATGTACTTGATGTTCTTGATTTTAATAAAATGATGTGGGGTGTAAGCCCTGCAGTCTCCAGTCAAAAAAAACGCATGATTCAAACATGCCCGGAGAAACAAATCAGCAAGACAGTGGAATCATATGTGGATGATGTCGTCATCAAGACTAAGCACGTCGAGTCGTTACTAGACGACCTATGTCTCACATTCGACAACCTCCACACATATGACATCAAGCTCAATCCGGAAAAGTGTGTTTTCGGCGTTCCCGCCGGAAAGCTACTATGCTTCATCGTTTCCAATAGAGTAATTGAGGCAAATCCAGCCAAAATCCGAGCTTTGTGACAATTGGCTACACCAACAGACCTTAAACGAGTCCAAAAACTAGCCGGATGTGTGTCAGCTTTAAGCCGCTTTGTCTCTAGACTAGGAGAAAAAGCATTGCCACTTTATCTCCTTCTCTGATGTACCAACCACTTCGAGTGGATGGAAGCAGCAACGGCCGGACTGGAAGAAATAAAGGCTCTTTTAGCGAGCAACCCAATCCTGGCCGCACAAAACATCGGCGAACCGATGTTATTATACATCTCTGCAACACACTAGGTGGTGAGTGCAGTGCTCGTCGTTGAGTGAAAGGAGGACGGACACAAGTTCCCACTTCAGAAACCGGTATACTACTTATCCACCGTCCTCAGACCATGCAAATCCCGGTACCCTCATTACCAAAAGATAGCATACGCGGTCTTCATGGCATCCAGGAAGCTACGGCACTACTTCCAAGAGTGTTTGATCACTATGGCTTTCGAAGTATCACTCAATGATATAATAAATAACTGCGATGCTACGGGTCGGATTGCCAAGTGGGCTATCGAGCTCCTACCATTCGACATAACATACAAACCACGCCGAGCCATTAAATCCCAAGTATTGGCTGACTTCGTCGCCGAATGGACAGAGGCCGAACTCCCTAAAGACTACGGTACATATTCCAACTGGGTCATGCACTTCGATGGCTCTAAAATGCTGGCCGGCTTAGGAGCGGGCATCGTCTTGATGTCTCCCACTGGAGACACAGTTCAGTATGTACTCCAAATATTATACACAGACTCCAACAACGCAGCCGAATATGAGGCCCTATTGCACGGTCTTCGGGTGGCTGCCTCCATGGGCATACAACGCCTGGAGGTTCGCGGGGATTCAAATCTCGCGATATCCCCAATAAACGGAGACTTTGATGCCAAAGATCCAAAGATGGCGGCCTATCATAATGCCGTACTCAAAATATCAGCTCAGTTCGAGGGACTCAAGTTTCATCATGTGGCTCGAGAAAGTAATCAAGCGGCGGATGTCCTTGCTCGCATGGGCGCCAAGAGTGACCTCGTCCCGCCTAACATCTTTCTGGAAAGGTTCTTCAAGACATCCGTGGTGTGGTAGGACGAGAGCAGCAATGCCAGTCCGGATCCGATCATACCCCCCAGATTCCGAACACAATACTGATATCATCGGGGGCTCAGCCACCGAGATAACACCATCGGCCCATCTAATAATGGCAGTAATTGCCCCATGGACCGAACCCTTCTTGGCCTACCTTAATAGGCGAGAGCTCCCCGAGGATCAGAATGAGGCTCGCTGCATTGTTCGGTGTTCAAAAGCCTATAAGGTCCATGAAGGAGAGCTCTACAAAAAAAAGCGCTACCGGAGTCCTTCAAAGATGTATCTCCGAAGAAGAGGGACGACAGCTCCTGGCTGAAATCCATGCTGGTCTCGACGCTCACCACGCTGCGGCTCGGGCCCTTGTAAGTAAAGCCTTCCGTACAGGTTTCTTTTGTCCGATGAGGGAGTCCTGGATTAGGGGGTCCTCGGACAGCCAGACTATATACTTTGGCCGGACTGTTGGACTATGAAGATACAAGATTGAAGACCTCGTCCCGTGTCCGGGTGGGACTCTCCTTTGCGTGGAAGGCAAGCTTGGCAATTCGGATATGTAGATCCCCTCCCTTGTAACCGACTTTGTGTAACCCTAGCCCCCTCCAGTGTCAATATAAACCGGAGGGTTTAGTGCATAGGACAACAACAATCAGAATCATAGGCTAGCTTATAGGGTTTAGCCTCTACGATCTCGTGGTAGATCAGCTCTTGTAATACTCATATCATCAAGATCAATCAAGCAGGACATAGGGTATTACCTCCATCGAGAGGGCCCGAACCTGGGTAAACATTGTGTCCCCTGCCTCCTATTACCATCCGCCTTAGACGCACAGTTCGGGACCCCCTACCCAAGATCCGCCGGTTTTGACACCGACATTGGTGCCTTCATTGAGAGTTCCACTGCATCGTCACCATAAGGCTTGATGGCTCCTCCGATCATCGGCAACGATGCAATCCAGGGTAAGGTTTTTCTCCCTGAACCTATCTTCGTATTCGGCAGCTTCGCACTGCGGGCCAACTCGCTTGGCCATCTGGAGCAGATCGAGAGCTATGCCCCTGGCCGTCAGGTCAGGTCTGGAAAGTTAAACTATACTGCCAACATCCACAGAGACTTGATCCTCGACGGATTCGAGCCCGTGTCAGGTGCGTCGCACAGTCACGACGAGCATGACTTAGCTCTGCTGCCGGATGGTGTTCGGGAGATCACACCTATGGCAACTCCGTCCCTTGATCCGGAGTAGACCGCGCCATCCGAGGGCGGGTGGAAGGACCCCGCCACGGAAGCCGCACACTCAGCAGCGATAGAGCAGAATACTGACTTCACCTCCCATGAAACCTATGTTGCCGGATCCTTGGATTCATCCCTGGACACAGGCTCTAAACCGCCCGCGTCCGTGCCTATCGAACCTGATTGGGCACCGATCATGGAGTTCACCTCCGCGGATATCTTTCAGCACTCGCCCTTGGATAACTTGCTAAATTCATTGAAATCTCTCTCCTTGTCAGGAGACCCTTGGCCGAACTATGTCCGGCTTGAGTGGGAAGCAGACGACGAAGAAATTCATACCCACCCACCACCCACTTAATAGCCACTGTCGACAACTTAACCGACATGCTTGATTTTGGCTCCGAAGACATCGATGGTATGGACGACGATGTGGGAGAAGAACAGGAACTACCGCCCACAGGGCGCTGGACTGCCACCTCATCATATGATATATACATGGTGGACACCCCCAAAGAAAGCGATGTCAATAAGGCAATAGAGGATAATCCCCTCGAAAAGCAATCTAAGCACTGGCGTCATCGGCGCCACTCTAAGCACCGCCATAGCAAAAGCAGCAATACCGGCACAAGAGAGAATAACGCTGCGAACAGTGCCGAAGACGAAGACAATCCCCTCCAGCCGGACTTCGAGCGGGAGGATGGGCAAGCTAGCCGAAAGGAACAGGCGGCAGATGGAGAATCAGAGGATGGTAATTACATGCCCCTCTCCGATGACGAGACGAGCCTCAGCAACGCAGAATTTGCCATGCCTGGGGATCCCGTCGAACAGGAGCACTTCAAGCGCCGGCTTATGGCCACAACAAAAAACATTAATAAAAAGAAACATCAGCTTCAAGCTGACCAAGATCTGCTGGCAGATAGATGGACTAAGGTCCTGACGGCCGAGGAATACGAACTCGAGCGCCCAACCAAAAGTTATCCAAAACGCAGCCCACTCCCCCAACTTAAGGAGGAAGCATTAAAGCCTACGCTCCCAGCGTATGATGCGGCTGACCGACCACCTCGTGGCCGAGACAAAGCGGCATATCAGGCCGAAGTCCAGCCCACACCCCGTCGCCAGTTAAACGAAAATTCCAAGGCCCGGGGCAACTCGCAGGACCTGCGAGACGTATTGGAAAACAAGGGAGGGCATACAAGATCGATCTATGGATCACGGGGGCGTGCCCCAACGCATGACGACAACCGTCACACCGGATATACTAAAAGGAAATCTGGCCGGGCTGAACACAGCAGACAAGACGCATATGAGCAGCGTCATGATATAGCCCGACACAGAGGCGTCGCACACCCCCTATGCTTCACTGATGAAGTAATGGACCATGAATTCCCAGAAGGGTTTAAACCCGTGAATATTGAATCATACGACGGCAGTACAGACCCCGCGGTATGGATAGAGGACTTCTTCCTCCACATTCACATGGCCTGCAGGGATGATCAACACGCCATCAAGTATCTCCCGCTAAAACTCAAGGGGCCGGCTCGGCATTGGCTGAATAGGTTGCCGGCAAACTCCATTAGAAGTTGGGAGAACCTGGCAGACGCATTCCTAGACAACTTCCAAGGCACTTATGTGCGACCACCAGATGCTGACGATTTAAGTCACATAACACAACAACCCGGAGAGTCAGTCAGGAAATTCTGGACTCGGTTCCTAACTAAAAAGAACCAAATTGTCGACTGTCCGGATGCCGAAGCCCTAGAGACCTTTAAACATAACATCCGTGACGAGTGGCTCGCCTGACATCTCGGCCAAGAAAAGCCAAAATCCATGGCAGCCCTCATGACACTCATGACCCACTTTTGCGCGGGCGAAGATAGCTGGTTGGCCCGTAGCAACAACACAACAAGCAAACCTGGCACATCAGAAGCCAGAGATAGCAACGGCAAACCCCCGACGCAACAAACACAAGCGCTGCAAAAAGAGTGAAAACACCGAAGATACGACAGTCAATGCCAGATTTAGGGGCTCTAAGTCCAGTCAGCGGAATGGGCCACTCAAAAATGACAATCCGGGTCTGTCCAGCCTGGACCGCATACTCGACCGCTCATGCCAAATTCATGGCACCCCAGGAACACCAGCCAATCATACTAACAGAGAATGCTGAGTCTTCAAACAAGCTGGCAGGTCAGGTGCCAAAAAGAAAGATAAGGGTTCTCAAAGCGATGATGGAGACGAGGAGCCCAGCTCGCCGAGTACAGGAGGGCAAAAGAAATTTCCCCCGCAAATACAAATGGTGAACGTGGTAAACGACACCTACACTCCCAACCCGGACAGAACGCACAACCTCAGGGATGTCGACTTAACGGAACCAGTCGTCCCACAATATAAACTTGGGCCGATCACCTTCAACCACACGGATCGTCCGGTTAACACAACTCAGGGCAATCCAGCAGCACTAGTCCTCGACCCAATAATTGATGGGTTCCACCTCACACGAGTCCTTATAGATGGAGGTAGCAGTCTAAACCCGCTTTACCAGGACACAGTGCGCAAGATGGGCATCGATCATTCGGTGATCAAGCCCACTACAACCACCCTGAGAGGTATTATACCAGGTGTGGAGGCTAGCTGTACAGGCTCCATTGCCCTGGAGGTAGTCTTCGGATTACCAGACAATTACCGTGCCGAAGAGTTAATCTTCGATATCGTCCCCTTTCGCAGTGATTATCAGGCACTGCTCGGAGGAACCGCGTTCGCTCGATTCAACGCGGTACCACATTATGCCTACAGCAAGCTCAAGATGCCCGGTCCACGCGGCATCATCACGGTTAATGGCAAGGCCGAAATTTCCCTTGGCACCGAGGAGTACACCGCTGCCTTAACTGCAGAAGCTACAAGTGGCACCTTCCAACCGAACCTCGAGTCAACAGCCCGATTCTCGGACACCACCAAAGGACTTCGAACTACTTCGCGGCAGGATAGCCCGGCTCGTCCAGAGCTCAATTAAACACTTCGACAAGGGCCAAGACAGGCCACATACCGTGGCTCAACCGCTCTGCGGCACACAGGCATTTCTTACCTTTTTTTTGCAGGTTCAACTTTGCGCAGACCAGGACTGGCGATATGGAAGTAGCTCGAACGCACATGGGAATCCTTATATATTCCCCGCGATGACCATCCGACTATACTCCGGATCTGCACACAGCTTCTTCCCCCCTGGTCTAAGCAAGTTCCACAGTCATATTTCTTTTCCATCACATTATATGTATTCACACGCATCGACGTACTACTCAAATACAACATGTGGATTTATACAACACTTATCTACTGTTATTTCTTGTTGAAATTCTATTGTCAGGTGGCATCCGCACACCACGACATGCCTTAAATATGCCAGGGGCTTCGTTTTACCCATAATACGGCAATCATGTCGCGAACTATAGATCCGAAGAAATCACATTCCAAGTGGCCCCGTTTAGTAGCGGATACCACACCCTTTTAGGGCGGGAGGCCTTCGCGATCTTCCAAGCTATACCCCATTACGGGTACATGAAGCTCAAAATGCCCGGGCCCAATGGAATAATCACTCTGGCTAGTGATCCGGACATAGTACTCCGTGCCGAAAATAAAACCGCCGCACTAGCCCTCGAGGCATTATCCGAAGCCTGGCGGCCGAAGAACTAACTGTGCTGCGCTCCACAGTGGACAGGGACGACATGATACTCGACAGTAGACCCAAGTCCACCTCTTTTAAACCAGTGGATGAAATAGTCAAATTCTAGGTCCACCCAACGGACCCTATAGAAACAGCATCCATCGGGGCACAGCTGAACCCCACAACAGACGCCGCACTTCGGGAGTTCTTGCGCGAGAATTGGGACATCTTCGTCTGGCATCCTTCAGACATGCCAGGAATCCCACGCAGGCTGGCCGAGCATAGACTCAACATTCTAAAAGGGTTCAAGCCGGTCAAGCAGACTCTTCGGCGTTTCTCTGAGCCCAAGCTGCAAGCCATGGGAGAAGAGCCAGCCAAATTACTCGAGGCCAGATTCATTAGAGAAATAAAATATCCGGACTGGCTAGCAAACCTGGTGATGGTACCAAAGAAGGACAAATCTTGGCGCCTATGTGTCGATTTCAAGGACCTTAACAAGGCTTGCCCTAAGGATCCCTTCCCCCTCCCCCACATCGATCAAATTATCGATGCTACCGCAGGACACGACTCATTGTGCTTCCTCGACGCATACTCCGGATACCATCAAATTAAGATGGCGAAGCCCGATCAAGCCGCAACGGCATTCATCACTCCATACGGCCCCTTCTGTTTCAACACCATGCCTTTCGGGCTAAAAAACGCCGGTGCAACCTATCAACGCATGATTCAGACATGCCTGGAAACACAAATCGACAAAACAGTGGAGGCATAAGTAGACGATGTGGTCATTAAAACAAGACACGTTGAATCCTTAATAAACGACTTGAGGCTCACGTTAGACAATCTCCAAACATATGACATAGCTCAATCCAGAAAAATGTGTTTTCGGCGTGCCCGCCGGAAAGCTCTTGGGCTTCATCGTCTCCAATAGAGGAATTGAAGAAAATCCGGCTAAAATCTGAGCTTTGTCACAGTTGGCTATCCCAACAGACCTCAAACAAATCCAGAAGTTAACTGGATGTGTGGCTGCCTTAAGCCGCTTCATCTCTCGATTAGGAGAAAAGGCACTACCCCTTTATCGCCTTCTTCGACGCACCAAACACTTCGAGTGGACGGATGCGGCCACGGCCGAATTGGAAGAAATAAAGGCCGTATTGGCCACCAACCCAATCTTGGCTGCGCCAAATGTCGGCGAACCAATGTTGTTATATATAGCGGCAACACACCAAGTTGTAAGCGCAGTGCTCGTCGTTGAACGAGAGACGGACGGACATAAGTTCCCACTTCAGAAGCCGGTATACTACGTATCCACCGTCCTCACTCCATGCAAATCACGGTACCCACATTACCAACAGATAGGATATGCGGTCTTCATGGCATCCCGAAAACTACGACACTACTTTCAAGAGTGTTCAATCACGGTGGCCTCCGAAGTACCACTCAACGACATAACAAATAACCACGATGCCACGGGCCGGATTGCTAATTGGGCTACCGAGCTCCTCCCGTTCAACATAATATATAAACCACGGCGAGCCATTAAGTCGCAGGTACTGGCTGATTTTGTCGCGGAATGGACGGAAGCCGAACTCCCTAAAGAGTACGGCGCGTACTCCAATTGGATCATGCACTTTGACGGCTCTAAGATGCTGGCTGGTCTGGGGGCAGGCGTCGTCCTAACATCCCCCACCGGAGATACAGTCCAATACGTACTCCAAATATTATACACAGACTCCAATTGTCGGTGTCAAAACCGGCGGATCTCGGGTAGGGGGTCCCGAACTGTGCGTCTAAGGCAGATGGTAACAGGAGGCAGGGGACACGAAGTATACCCAGGTTTGGGCCCTCTTGATGGAGGTAATACCCTACGTCCTGCTTGATTGTTCTTGATGATATGAGTATTACAAGAGTTGATCTTCCACGAGATCGTAGAGGCTAAACCCTAGAAGCTAGCCTATGGTATGATTGTATATTGTCCTACAGACTAAACCCTCCAGTTTATATAGACACCGGAGGGGGCTAGGGTTACACAGAGTCGGTTACAAGGGAGGAGATCTACATATCCATATTGCCTAGCTTGCCTTCGATGCCAAGGAGAGTCCCATCCGGAAACAGGACGAAGTCTTCAATCTTGTATCTTCATAGTCCAACAGTCCGGCCAAAGGATATAGTGCGACTGTCCGAAGACCCCCTAATCCAGGACTCCCTCAGTAGCCCCTAAACCAGGCTTCAATGACGATGAGTCCGACGCGCAGTATTGTCTTCGGCATTGCAAGGTGGGTTCCTCCTCCGAATACTCCATGGAAGATTTGAACACAAGGATAGTGTCCAGCTCCGCAAAACAAGTTCCACATACCAGCGTAAAGAGAATAATATTTCCACAAATCTAATCTGCTGACACATTTTGACAGCATGACATAACGCCATGGCCCGGTCATTATTCGAACCGTTTTTCTCAACCAGCACCGCACATATCGCGAGGCGGTTTTCTTGACATGTCTTGTCAAAGCAGAGATCATGTTCTCCTTATTACAGGATTCTCATCAATACGGACGTGGGTAACCCAACCGTGCCATCAATTACGGCGCTTGGGGAATAAGCGATTTTACTAGGCAAGTGGGGAGGCGCATAGCCTCTTCCGCCCTTATAAAGGGATTAGGATTCACTCTTTTCACCCACGCCTCCTTCCTTCTTGCTTACCCACTCTCGCACACTCGAGCTCCAGCACCCAAGTTCGCGTCTTTCTTCTGAAACCACTCCAAGCATCTCCGGAGCGAGAGGCAAGTGGATGGTCTCCTCCGTCACGGAGGATAACATCACAAAGTTACAGGAAGCCGGATATCTGGCCACGGATATCGCGCACCGGCTGCCAGATGCATGGCAGATCATCCCTATGCCCGAACCCCATGAGAGGGTAGTTTTTCTTACCCACTTCGTCCGCAGACTAGGATTCCTCTCCACCCGTTTGTCCGAGGGCTCATGTTCTACTACGGGCTGGATTTTCATGATCTGGCCCCCAATTTTATCCTCAACATCTCGATGTTTATTGTCGTGTGCGAGGCCTTCCTCCGCATCAAGCCCCATTTCTGCCTGTGGCTGAAGACCTTTAATGTCAAACCAAAGGTGGTGGTCGGCCAGCAAGCGGAGTGCAGAGGCGCCATGGTGGCAAACATGCCTAATGTCACCGGGCTTGAAGGCTCCTATGTGGAGACCATAAAGGGGTGGCAATCGAGGTGGTTCTACATCACCGAGCCACGCGACACCAACTGGGTGGCGGACCCCGAATTCCGATCAGGAATCCCCACACGGCTCACCTCCTGGAAAGAGAAGGGCCTGTCCTGGGGTTCCTCGATAGAGCTGATCGGACTCCAGACCTGCATCAAGAACATGATGAGCAAGAAAATCAAGCTCATCAACATGGTCCAGGTCATGCTCTTCTGCCGGATTCTCCCGTGTCAACAACGGGTATTCAACTTGTGGGAGTTCGACCCGGCCAAGCACCAGACGCTGCGAGAGCTCTATGACACGACGCACGAGGACGTCTGGAGGGTGCTGTTCAAGGGCGCCGAGGTACCTCCTTCCCTCACTGAGGACCGCAGACACAGCGCGAAGCGCCGCGCCAATCCGGTAAGTTTTTATATTTCACAGGGTTTCCATTTGCCCCAGTTTACTCATGTGCGGGATCTAAGCCTTCCATGCCTTTAACAGGATTGGGTGAAGATAGCGGAGCAGATCGATTGCCCCGCCCCCTGCCGGAGGATCCTGCAGATGCTCTCCTGACGGAGATGCTGGTTCCGGCACCATACGAGGTGCCGGTGAAGAAGGCCAAGAAGAAGGCCGCGGGGACCCAAAAGGGTCTCCGGTGCAAGGTTGTATCGGACTCATCGTCCGATAACTCCGACGCGCCCTCCTTCCACGAAAATGAGGAGGCGGAAGAGGAAAGTTCTCCCCCCAGCTGAGGGAGACAAGAAAAGGAAGGCCGACCCAACCGGGGAGGCCGAATGGTCCAAGAAGGGTAGGACCCTCCCTCCGGACTGCTCCACGATGGACGCCTACAGCGGCGACGAGTGGCTACCCAAGGTCAAGCCCCTAGCGAAGTCGTAAGTATCCGTACACCATAGTAATTCATGGTATGTTCTACTGCACTGCTTCTCCTCATGCCGAACATGATTATGCAGTCTGTCCCGAGCTCATCTCGACGTATCTTCGTCGAGTGGTTCATTGAACTCGTCAGATATGAACAGTGATTCCCTTCTGACCGCGTCCACCCCTTGCCCTGCGGACAACATCGAGGTGTTGTCTCAACAGGCACCGGGCCAAGGGGAGGCAGTCCTGGGGGCGCCTCGAGGCGACCTTCCGGACCCTGGGCGCAAAGGGAGCCGGACTCCCCTGGGCTCCAGGTTCGGCCCCCAGCCGAACACTGCACTAGAATCTTCGGTGGTTTCGGACTCCGGCGAGCGACCCCCGTTAAGGGGGGCAAGCCGCCTGTGCCGGTGTCCTCTGTCTATACAGAGGCACCGGACAACTTGCAGGAAGCGCTTCACGGCGCTTCTATCGACGAAGAGCACCGCACTATCATGAGTGCGGTGATCGAGAAAGTTCAGTCCGCCAAAAACGGACTAACCGAAGCTTGCGCCAGCCTCCTAATAGGCTTTGAGGTAAGCAATCAAAATATAAGAAAAATATTACCGCATAGATAGTAGCCCCTGATGCTCTGTTCGGTGTTCGAGAAGAAAGGCCGAAATAGAGGATCAAATGATGACTCAGGAGTCTAATCAGAATATATCTATGTGTTTGTGCAGGCTTCACTGCTGGCCGCTGCCGCGCGTACTGCGGAGGTCTCTACACTGAAGCAGGACCTGGAGCGGTCCGACAATGAGCTCGGCCTTACCAAGAGGCAGCTCGAGGAGAGCAAAGGTAAGTAATACCTTGTCTATATATATAAAAAGGAAGTTCGGGTGTAAAGTAATAGGATCATCATGAATTTGCTAGGGGCCACGACCGAAGTGGCGACCCTGAAGAAGGCGCTGTCCGAGGCCGAAGACAAAGCGGCCAAGGAGCGCATTGAGTGGGAGAAACAAGAAGCCCGAGTGGGCGAGGTGCAGCAGGAGCTCGAGGCTCTCACCAAAAAAACACGAGTCCTTGGAGCTTGACTCTAAGACGCGAGAGTCCGAGCTCGCGCAGGCGCTTGAAAGCGCCCAGAGCGCCAAGGCTGAAGCCCACAAGGCCCTCCAGGAGATTGACGCGGTGAAGAAGATAGCAATGGGTAAGGCATTCATTATGCAAAGCAAGCGCGTGAAGGAGACTTTCCTTTTTCTTACCCGAGTTTGGAGCTCTCCAGGAGCATTTGCAGATCTTCCCCGCGGTGTACTAGATGTCGTGGAGTTTTACCGAGCTGAGGAGGGGAGCTCGACGGAGAAGTTGTTCTGGTCTCAGTATACTGGGACCGAACACCCCGTGCCCTTGAGCGACCAGCTAAAGCAGTTGGTCGAGCTTCACAAGAAGGCCGAACAAGCCATGAGGGGCCTTATAGTCCGGATGTAGCCTGGCGAGCCCCTGTCCGATAGCTACTTCGGTCTGGTAAGGCGGCTCGTCGACAGCTGCCCACGGCTTGAAGTCATAAAGCGGCCCGTCTGCATCGAGGGTGCGCCAGGGCTTTTGCCCAGGCGAAGGTGCACTGGGCGAAGCTGGACGCCGTGAAGCTGGTGAAAGAGGGGCCGCCGGAGGGCAAGGAGCATCGCTGCCCCGAGATGTACTATGAGAGTGTCCTGAAGGGTTCCCGCCTTGTGGCGGATGAATGTGCCAGGGATGTAATTTTTGAATGAACATGCCCGTTGATACATACATTTTGCATCATAATTTTATATCAATATTTATTGCATTATGGGCTGTTATTACACATTATGTCACAATACTTATGCCTATTCTCTCTTATTTTACAAGGTTTACATAAAGAGGGAGAATGCCGGCAGCTGGGACTCTGGCTAGAAAAGGAGCAAATATTAGAGACCTATTCTGCACAGCTCCAAAAGTCCTAAAACTTCACGGATGATGTTTTCCAAATATATAAAAAACATTGAGCGCAAGAACTTCACCAGGGGGCCCACACCCTACCCACGAGGGTGGGGGGCGCGCCCCCCTACCTCGTGGGCCCCCTAGTGTCCCTTTGGTGACCATCTTCTGCTATATGGACTCTTTCGATGGGAAAAAATCATAAGTCATCTTATCGGAGAAACTCCGCCGCCACGAGGCGGAACCTTGGCGGAACCAATCTAGGGTTCTTGCGGGGCTGTTCTGCCGAGGAAACTTCCCTCACGGAGGAGGAAATCATCGCCATCATCATCACCAACGTTCCTCTCATCGGGAGAGGGCAATCTCCATCAACATCTTCATCAGCACCATCTCATCTCAAAACCCTAGTTCATCTCTTGTATCCAATTCTTGTCTCCATGTCCGGGATTGGTGCTAGTAGGTTGCTAGTAGTGTTAATTACTCCTTGTAGTTGATGATAGTTGGTTTAATTGGTGGAAGATCATATGTTCAGATCCTATATGCACATTAATACTCCTCTGATTATGAACATGTTTATGCTTTGTGAGTAGTTACTTTTGTTCCTGAGGACATGGGAGAAGTCTTGCTATTAGTAGTCATGTGAATTTGGTATTCGTTCGATATTTTGATGAGATGTATGTTGTCTCTCCTTTAGTGGTGTTATGTGAACGTCGACTACATGACACTTCACCATTGTTTGGGCCTAGAGGAAGGCATTGGGAAGTAATAAGTAGATGACGGGTTGCTAGAGTGACAGAAGCTTAAACCCTAGTTTATGCGTTGCTTCGTAAGGGGCTGATTTGGATCCATATGTTTCATTCTATGGTTAGGTTTACCTTAATACTTTTGTTGTATTTGCGGATGCTTGCAATAGAGGTTAATCATAAGTGGGATGCTTGTCCAATTAAGGGCAGCACCCAAGCACTGGTCCACCCACATACCAAATTATCAAAGTACCGAACGCGAATCATATGAGCATGATGAAAACTAGCTTGACGATATTCCCATGTGTCCTCGGGAGCGCTTTACACCATATAAGAGTTTCTCTAGGCTTGTCCTTTTCTACAAAAGGATTGGGCCACCTCGCTGCACTTTATTTACTTTTGTTACTTGTTGCTCGTTACAAATTATCCTATCACAAAACTATCTGTTACCACTTATTTCAGTACTTGCAGAGAATACCTTGCTGGAAACCGCTTATCATTTCCTTCTGCTCCTTGTTGGGTTCGACACTCTTACTTATTAAAAGGACAATGAGAGATCCCCTATACTTGTGGGTCATCAAGACTCTTTTTTGGCGCCGTTGCCGGGGAGTGAAGCGCCTTTGGTAGGTGGAATTTGGTAAGGAAAAATTTATATAGTGTGCTGAAATTTACTGTCACTTGTTACTATGGAAAGTAATCCTCTGAGGGGCTTGTTCGGGGTATCTTGACCCCTACTAGTAGAGCAAAGAGTTTCTCCTCAACCTATTGAACCTACTGAAAATGAAAATGCTTGCTTTGAAATTCCTTTGGGTATGGTAGAAAAACTGCTAGCTAATCCTTTTTTAGGAGATGGAACAAAACATCTTGATGAACATCTAATATATGTGGATGAAGTTTGTGGATTATTTAAGCTTGTAGGTGTACCCAGAGATGTTGTTAAGAAAAAGGTCTTTCCCTTATCTTTGAGGGGAGATGCATCGGCATGGTATAGACTATGTGATGATATGGAGTCTTGGAACTACAAACGATTGAAATTGGAATTTCATCAAAAGTTTTATCCTATGCATCTTGTTCATCATGATCGCAATTATATATATAATTTTTGGCCTCGTGAAGGAGAAAGCATCGCTCAAGCTTGGGGGAGGCTTAAATCAATGTTATATTCATGCCCCAATCATGAGCTCTCAAGAGAAATGATTATTCAAAAAATTTATGCTCGGCTTTCTGATAACAATCGCACCATGCTTGATACTTCTTGTGTTGGCTCTTTTATGATGAAGACTATTGAATTCAACTGGGATTTATTGGAAATAATTAAACGCAACTCCGAAGATTGGGACCTCGACAATGGTAAGGAGTCAGGTATGACACCTAGTTTTGATTGTGTTAAATCTTTTATGGATACCGATATTTTCCATAAATTTAGCACTAAATATGGACTTGACTCTGAGGTAGTAGCTTCTTTCTATGAATCTTTTGCTGCTTATGTTGATCTCTCCAAGGAGAAGTGGTTTAAATATCATCATCTCATAGAAGTAAAAGTAGCTGCACCTATTAAAGTTGAAGAAAAGACTATTACTTATAATAATCCTATTGTTCCTACTTCTTATGTTGAGAAACCACCTTTCCCTGTTAGGATAAAGGATCATGCTAAAGCTTCAAATGTGATTCGTAAAAGCAATATTAAAACATATACACCTCCTGAGCAAGTTAAAGTTGAACCTAATATTGCTATTGTTAAAGATCTCTTGTCTGATAATATAGATGGGCATGTTATTTATTTCTATGATGAAAATGCTAGAATTGCTAAACCTCGTGATACAGATAAACCTAGACATGTGATAGGCATGCCTGTTATTTCTGTTAAAATAGGAGATCATTGTTATCATGGCTTATGTGATATGGGTGCTAGTGCTAGTGCAATACCTATTGACTTATACAACGAAATTATGCATGACATTGCACCTATTGAGTTAGAAGATATTGATGTCACAATTAAACTTGATAATAGAGATACTATTTCACCAATGGGAATTGTTAGAGATGTTGAAGTCTTGTGTGGGAAAACTAAATATTCTGCTGATTTTCTTGTTCTTGGTTCCCCACGAGATAGCTTCTGTACCATTATATTTGGTAGACCCTTCTTAAATACTGTTAATGCTACCATAGATTGTAAACAAGATGTTGTTACTGTTGGTTTAGATGATATGACTCATGAATTTACTTTTTCTAAATTTAGTAGACAACATGGTGAAGAAGAATTACCTAGTAAAGATGAAATTATTGGCCTTGCATCTATTGTCGTACCTCCTAGTGATCCTTTAGAACAATATTTGCTGGACCATGAAAATGATATGTTTATGAATGAAAGAAGGGAATTAGATGAAGTATTCTTTAAACAGGAACCTATTCTGAAACATAATTTACCTGTTGAAATCCTAGGAGATCCTCCTCCACCCAAGAGTGATCCCGTGTTTGAGCTTAAACCGTTACCGGATACTCCTAAATATGCTTATCTTGATGAGAAAAAGATATACCCTATTATTATTAGTGCTAACCTTTCAGAACATGAAGAAGAGAGATTATTGAAAATTCTGAAGAAGCACTGTGCTGCTATTTGGTATACTCTTGATGATCTTAAGGGCATCAGTCCCACTCTATGCCAACATAAAAATAATTTGGAAGAAGATGCTAAACCAGTTCATGATCATCAACGCCGGCTGAATCCTAAAATGAAAAAGTGGTAAGAAAGGAGATACTAAAGCTCCTTGAGGCAGGTATAATTTACCCCGTTGCTGATAGTCAGTGGGTAAGCCCTGTCCATTGTGTCCCTAAGAAGGGAGGTATTACTGTTGTTCCTAATGATAAAGATGAATTGATTCCTCAAAGAATTATTACTGGTTATAGGATGGTAATTAATTTCCGTAAATTAAATAAGGCTACTAAAAAAGATCATTACCCCTTACCTTTTATCGACCAAATGCTAGAAAGATTATCCAAACATACACATTTTTGCTTTCTAGATGGTTATTCTGGTTTCTCTCAAATACCTGTGTCAGCCAAAGATCAATCAAAGACTACTTTTACATGCCCTTTTGGTACTTTGCTTATAGACGTATGCCTTTTGGTTTATGTAATGCACCTGCTACCTTTCAAAGATGCATGATGGCTATATTCTCTAACTTTTGTGAAAAGATTTGTGAGGTTTTCATGGACGACTTTTCCGTCTATGGATCTTCTTTTGATGATTGCTTGAGCAACCTTGGTCAAGTTTTGCAGAGATGTGAAGAAACTAATCTTGTCTTGAATTGGGAAAAGTGCCACTTTATGGTTAATGAAGGTATTGTCTTGGGGCATAAAGTTTCTGAAAGAGGTATTGAAGTTGATAAAGCCAAGGTTGATGCTATTGAAAAGATGCCATGTCCCAAGGACTTCAAAGATATAAGAAGTTTCCTTGGTCATGCCGGGTTTTATAGGAGGTTCATTAAGGACTTCTCGAAAATTTCTATGCCCTGACTAATTTATTACAAAAAGATATACCATTTGTCTTTGATGATGATTGTGTAGAAGCATTTGAAATACTTAAGAAAGCATTGATCTCTGCACCTATTGTTCAGCCACCTGATTGGAATTTACCCTTTGAAATTATGTGTGATGCTAGTGATTATGCTGTAGGTGCTGTTCTAGGACGAAGAGTTGATAAGAAACTAAATGTTATTCAATATGCTAGTAAAACTCTAGACAATGCTCAAAGAAATTATGCTACTACTGAAAAAGAATTCTTAGCAGTTGTATTTGCTTGTGATAAGTTTAGACCCTATATTGTTGATTCTAAAGTAACTATTCACACTGATCATGCTTCTATTAAATATCTTATGGAAAAGAAAGATGCTAAACCTAGACTTATTAGATGTGTTCTCTTGCTTCAAGAATTTGATTTACATATGTTGATAGAAAAGGAGCTGAGAACCCCGTTGCAGACAACTTGTCTAGGTTAGAAAATGTGCTTGATGACCCACTACCTATTGACGATAGCTTTCCTGATGAGCAACTAAATGTCATAAATGCTTCTCATACTGCTCCATGGTATGCTGATTATGCTAATTACATTGTTGCTAAGTTTATACCACCTAGTTTCACATACCAGCAAAAGAAAAAGTTCTTCTATGATTTGAGGCATTACTTTTGGGATGACCCACATCTTTATAAAGAAGGAGTAGATGGTGTTATTAGACGTTGTGTACCTGAGCATGAACAGGAACAGATCCTACGCAAGTGTCACTCCGAAGCTTATGGAGGGCACCATGCTGGAGATAGAACTGCACATAAGGTACTACAATCTGGTTTTTATTGGCCTGCTCTCTTCAAGGATGCCCGTAAGTTTGCCTTATCTTGTGATGAATGTCAAAGAATTGGTAATATTAGTAGACGTCAAGAGATGCCTATGAATTATTCACTTGTTATTGAACCATTTGATGTTTGAGGCTTTGACTATATGGGACCTTTTCCTTCCTCTAATGGCTATACACATATTTTAGTTGCTGTTGATTACGTTACTAAGTGGGTAGAAGCTATTCCAACTAGTAGTGATGATCATAACACTTCTATTAAAATTCTTAAAGAAGTTATCTTTCCAAGGTTTGGAGTCACTAGATATTTAATGACTGATGGTGGTTCACATTTTATTCATGGTGCTTTCCGTAAAATGCTTGCTAAATATGATGTTAATCATAGAATTGCATCTCCTTATCATCCTCAGTCTAGTGCTCAAGTAGAATTGAGTAATAGAGAGCTCAAATTAATTTTGCAAAAGACTGTTAATAGGTCCAGAAAGAATTGGTCCAAGAAACTTGATCATGCATTATGGGCCTATAGAAATGCATATAAAAATCCTATGGGTATGTCTCCGTATAAAATGGTCTATGGAAAAGCATGTCACTTACCTCTCGAACTAGAACATAAGGCTTATTGGGCTATTAAAGAACTAAATTATGATTTTAAACTTGCTGGTGAGAAGAGCTTATTTGATATTAAATCACTTGATGAATGGAGAACCCAAGCCTACGAAAATGCCAAGTTGTTTAAAGAAAAGGTTAAAAGGTGGCATGATAAAAGAATACAAAAGCGTGAGTTTAATGTAGTGATTATGTATTGCTATACAACTCTCATTTAAGATTTTTTGCAGGAAAACTTCTCTCTAAATGGGAAGGTCCCTACGTTATCTAGGAGGTCTACCGTTCCGGTGCCATAAAAATCAACAACTTCGAAGGCACAAATCCGAAGGTGGTAAATGGTCAAAGAATCAAACATTATATCTCAGGTAATCCCATAAATGTTGAAACCAATGTTATTGAAACCATAACCCCGAAGGAGTACATAAAGGACACTTTTCGGAGCATCTCAGACTCCGGAAAGGAATAGGTATGTGGTACGGTAAGTAAATCGACTCCAAAACAGTTTTTAAGGCAATATTTCTCCGTTTTGAAATATTTAGAAAATAGAAAAATAAGCAGCAGTCCGGAAAGGACACGAGGGCCCACGAGGGTGGAGGGCGCGCCCCCTACCTCGTGGGCACCTCGTGTGCTCTTCGGACTTTGTTTTCTTACAGGACACGTATTTTGGTCGGTAAAAATTCATTATATAATCTCCAGGAGGTTTTGACTCCCGTATCATGCAAATATCTCTTGTCTTTGTTTTGAGTTGTCCTGCTGCAGACAGAGCAACATGTCATCCCAGGATTCGGAAGGAGAAAGCTATGTGGATGATTACCTCGCAGATCCTAAAGTCTATGGGGATGTGGAGCACTATGGTTGGACTACGGAAGAAGAAGAGGATTATGAACCCAAGGGAAAGGAGGAGACGAGCTCATTTGAAGATGAAGTCCCACTACATCGACCTGGGGACATGCATGTGGAGTTCAAAAAGTCAAGCCTCCCGGATAGGGTAAAGAAACCTAAGAACGAGTTTATCCCTTTTCGCCTCTTGCAGGAGAACAAGCAGGAACTATGCAAGAAGATACTGAGCTTGGAGCAGGAGATCGAGGACCTAAGGGATCAAAATTCTGTCCTCAAACGCAAATTAAGGAAGAAGCCCACGCCATCAACAACATCACCACCGTCTCCTCCAACAAAGAAGAATTAAGTATCTGGTATGGGCACTCCACTTGGCAACTGCCAAGCTTGGGGGAGTGCCCTAGTATCGTATCACCATCACTTTTATCTTTATCGTTTTTCTTAGTTCGATCCTTTTGGTAATATTTTGATCTAGATGTGAGTTTTTGCTTTATTATCCTTCTATGTAATCGAGTCCGTGAGCTATATAATAAACATTAGTTTTGAGTCAAGGGCTTGATTATTTTGCCATGATCCTAAGTGAATAAAGGAAGAGAGAAAGAAATAAAAAGAAACAAAGAAATCATGTGAGTCTTATGGAGAGTAATGAGCTCACATAGAAAGAGTATGATGAATAAAAGTTATTGAGGATTGACAAACATAGTTTTGGTCATTGTTGCAATTAATAGGAAGTAATAAAGAAAGAGAGGTCTTCACATATAAATATACTATCTTGGACATCTTTTATGATTGTGAGCACTCATTAAAATATGGCATGCTAAAGAGTTGACATTGGACAAGGAAGACCTCATAATGGGTTATGTTTTCTTACATCTGAGATAAATTATATTGTCTTGGACCCTCCAACATGTTGAGCTTGCCTTTCTCCCTCATGCTAGCCAAATTCATTGCACCAAGTAGAGATACTACTTGTGCTTCCAAATACCCTTAAACCAGTTTTGCCATGAGAGTCCACCATACCTACCTATGGATTGAGTAAGATCCATGAAGTAATTTGTCATCGGTGCAAACAATAAAAATTGCTCTCTAAATATGTATGATTGACTGGTGTGGAGGAAATAAGCTTTATACGATCGTGTGATATGGAAGTAATAAAAGCGATAGACTGCATAATAAAGGTCCATATCACAAGTGGCAATATAAGGTGATGTTCTTTCACATTAGGATTTTGTGCATCCAACCATAAAAGCGCATGACAACCTCTGCTTCCCTCCGCGAAGGGCCTATCTTTTACTTTTATCTCCTAAGCTGCAAAAGAGTCATGGTGATCTTCACCCTTTCTTTTTACATTTACCCTTTGGCAAGCACAATATGTTGGAAAGATCCCGGTATATGTGGCTAATTGGATGTGGGTTTTCATGAACTATTACTGTTGACATTACCCTTGAGGTAAAATGTTGGGAGGCAAAACTATAAGCCCCTATCTTTCTCTATGTCCGGTTAAAACTCCATACCCATAAGTATTGCGTGAGTGTCAGCAATTGTGAAAGACTATATGATAGTTGAGTATGTGGACTTGCTGAAAAACTCTTATACATTGACTCTTTCCTATGTTATGATAAATTGCAATTGCTTCAATGACTGAGATTATAGTTTGTTAGTTTTCAATGAAGTTTACGATTCATACTTGATATTGTGATTGAATTATTACTCTAGCATAAGATATCATATGACAAGAATTATATAAGTTGCTGCTCTAAGAATGATCATGATGCCCTCATGTCCGTATTTTATTTTTATCGACACCTTCATCTCTAAACATGTGGACATATTTTTTGATTTCGGCTTTTCGCTTGAGGACAAGCGAGGTCTAAGCTTGGGGGAGTTGATATGTCCATTTTGCATCATGCTTTTATATCAATATTTATTGCATTATGGGCTGTTATTACACATTATGTCACAATACTTATACCTATTCTCTCTTATTTTACAAGGTTTACATAAAGAGGGAGAATGCCGGCAGCTGGGATTCTGGCTGGAAAAGGAGCAAATATTAGAGACCTATTCTGCACAGCTCTAAAAGTCCTGAAACTTCACGGATGATGTTTTCCAAATATATAAAAAACATTGAGCGCAAGAACTTCACCATGGGGCCCACACCCTGCCCACGAGGGTGGGGGCGCGCCCTACCCCCTGGGCGCGCCCCCCTACCTCGTGGGCCACCTGGTGGCCCTCCGGTGACCATCTTCTACTATATGGACTCTTTCGATGGGAAAAAATCATAAGCCATCTTCTTGGACGAAATTCCGCCGCCATGAGGCGGAACCTTGGCGGAAACAATCTAGGGTTCTGGCGGGGCTGTTCTGTCGGGGAAACTTCCCTCCTGGAGGGAGAAATCATCAGCATCGTCATCACCAACGTTCCTCTCATCGGGAGAGGGCAATCTCCATCAACATCTTCATCAGCACCATCTCATCTCAAAACCCTAGTTCATCTCTTGTATCCAATTCTTGTCTCCAAGTCCGGGATTGGTGCTAGTAGGTTGCTAGTAGTGTTAATTACTCCTTGTAGTTGATGCTAGTTGGTTTAATTGGTGGAAGTTCATATGTTCAGATCCTATATGCACATTAATACCCCTCTGATTATTAACATGTTTATGCTTTGTGAGTAGTTACTTTTGTTCCTGAGGACATGGGAGAAGTCTTGCTATTAGTAGTCATGTGAATTTGGTATTCGTTCGATATTTTGATGAGATGTATGTTGTCTCTCCTCTAGTGGTGTTATGTGAACGTCGACTACATGACACTTCACCATTGTTTGGGCCTAGAGGAAGGCATTGGGAAGTAATAAGTAGATGATGGGTTGCTAGAGTGACAGAAGCTTAAACCCTAGTTTATGCGTTGCTTCGTAAGGGGCTGATTTGGATCCATATGTTTCATGCTATGGTTAGGTTTACCTTAATACTTTTGTTGTATTTGCGGATGCTTGCAGTAGAGGTTAATCATAAGTGGGATGCTTGTCCAAGTAAGGGCAGCACCCAAGCACCGGTCCACCCACATACCAAATTATCATAGTACCGAACGCAAATCATATGAGCGTGATGAAAACTAGCTTCATGATATTTCCATGTGTCCTCGGGAGTGCTTTACACCATATAAGAGTTTGTCGAGGCTTGTCCTTTGCTACGAAATGATTGGGCCACCTCGCTGCACTTTATTTACTTTTGTTACTTGTTGCTCGTTACAAATTATCCTATCACAAAACTATCTGTTACCACTTATTTCAGTACTTGCAGAGAATACCTTGCTGGAAACCGCTTATCATTTCCTTCTACTCCTCGTTGGGTTGGACACTCTTACTTATTGAAAGGACTATGATAGATCCCCTATACTTGTGGGTCATCACTCGTGTGATCCTGTAATGTGAAACAAGTTCATCTGCGCTATGCAATGCTTTCTTAATTTAAAATATTACCTTCTGTGCGGCCGTTTACAAAATCTGAGAGTTGGCCAGTCGTCGGCTTTTGCCCCCATGTAACCTGTACTAGGGTGTTCGGGATAAACCTCAGCACTCTTTACCCCAATTTTGGGTCCGTCAAGGGAGGTGTTCAGCGCAACGAACCAGGCAATTGGACTATAATGCTTTATCACTCTCACTTACCCATCTAAGTCTACAATTTTAAATTTTGGCGAAGCCCCTGGTATTCGAAAGGCTGGATTTGGGGTGCTATACACTCCTAAGCCGGACAAGGCCGACTCCTCGCCCGAAGTGGAAAAAGTCTTTAAGGACTTGAGACCTCTCGAATAGCGACCAGTCTCTCGCCTTATCATGACATTCAGTTTTCGGCTTTCTCTACTGAGGTGCTCGTCCGGAAGAACCGAGACACAATCGCAGTAGTTCTCCCACCGCTACCTTAGCCCATATAGCGGAACGTAAGGTACCAAAGCATGGGAGCCGGGCAAACCCAACTATTGACCCAAGACATGATTCGGAGCTGATGCATATAATGCTATAAGTTTGGGGTGCCGCACTGTCGAAAGTGCTCGGACTTCTCGCGCCGTATTATGGGGTAAATGAAAGCCCCTGGCGTACTGACCGTGCCCGAATTTACGGGTGCGGATTGTCGTAAATGGACATAAAGGAAAAAAACAAATGAATAATGCAATAATAGACTAATGCTATGCATTGTTATTTAAATAATACGTCGAAGCGTACTGGTATAGGTAGTGCAGTAAGCAGAAAGTAGGACTATTCGACATGTCCTATCCAAGGGCAAGCTGCGTACGGATAGTAGAAAGCGGGTATTATTATTAGAGACCACCTGGGGGTTCCCGTGTACATCCTGGCTTCTTGTCGCCTTGGTTGTTCCTCCCGTAATGTGTCCAGCAATCATACTGCCGGAAAGGGCTTCCAGAGAGTTAGGCCCTGAAAGAGAAAAGAAATGATAAAGATATACAGCCCCTAGGGCGGTTAAGCCGCATTGTGGGACGTGCCCTGATCGTGCCCCCGCCTATGTCCATGGTATTTCAGTGCATAATTATGTACGCGTGGCACGGATTTCGTCACTTGATTGGGACTAGGATGGGGGCCGAATTGCTAGGTGAGCTCTGAACGTGCCAGGCAATCCTATTGTAGTTTACTCCGGACACGCTTGAAGGTGTTCGGGGGCTGTATCGCCGAATTAGTGGTTTGCCTTGAAAGGCTGCTTTGTGCTTCTGCTGCGAGGGCCGCAGTGTGCTCTTCCCTGCGGAGCGAGCGTTCTGTGTTTCCATTCACTGTTATGACCCCCCGAGGTCCTGGCATCTTGAGCTTGAGGTATGTGTAATGCGGTACTGCATTGAATTTTGCAAATGCAGTTCGTCCAAGTAGTGCATGATAGCCACTGCGGAACGGGACGATGTCGAAGATTAACTCCTCGCTTCAGAAGTTGTCCGGTGATCCGAAGACCACTTCCAGTGTGATTGAGCCCGTGCAATGGGCCTCTACACCTGGGATGATGCCCTTAAAGGTGGTTTTGGTGGTTTTTATCCTCAAGGGATCGATGCCCATTTTTCTCACTGTATTCTGATAGAGCAGGTTCTAGCTGCTGCCGCCGTCCATAAGGACTCGAGTGAGGTGAAATCCGTCGATGATGGGGTCTAGGACCAGTGCGGCGGATCCACCATGACGGATACTAGTGGGGTGGTCCCTGCGATCAAAGATGATCGGGCAAGCAGACCATGGGTTGAACTTTGGGGCGACGGGCTCCATCGCATAGACGTCCCTTAGTGCACGCTTCCGCTCCCTCTTGGGAATGTGGGTTGCGTCCTACCTCTAGGCGGGTTGCGCCTGGCACTGGGCCTTATCTTGTGATGTGTCCCTGCAAATTTGGTTAGATGCCGGCACTCTACGTCCTCGGGTCCCGGCCCTCGAGCTGGTCTCAGCGTCGCTGGTATGCCAGGTCGCGATGCCGTGGACAAGGCCAGAGGGTGAGGGCTGGAGAGCCAGTAAGAGCCCTGAGTCGCGATGCTCAGGTACCCCCCTTTAACATGCAAGTGGTCGGCATGGAGAAGAAGAGGTACCGTGGACCGGCATCGAATAATCAAGCATGGCGGGTCAAACGCATAACCGGAAATAAACGCAAAAGGGATACATGCCGCTGGGTCTGGCCCGAGCAACTTGGGGATGATGCAGCCCGAGGGGCGCCCCCAACAAGGTAAGCTAACAACATGAAATAAAAGGGATACATGACGCAGGGACGGACCCACGCGGCCTGGGAATAATGCAGCCCTGGGGGGGCGCTCCCAACTGGAAATGAAACTTGTAAGATGTCACCTGATGATGTTGAGGACGAAGGACTGTTGGTGTAGCAGACTCGGTGGGCTGCGGAAGCCGATCCTCATGAGCCCCCAGGCCTAGGGGCCTCGGGAGGCTCCGGAGGCGCTGGTGGCTCCTCGCGGACCATCTCCATCTCCGCCAAGGCTGCGGAACGCCTGGCCTCTTGTGCCTCCTTGATGCCCCTCATGAGGTGCTGGTACGTGGCAGCTGCGTTCGGTAGGCCGTAAGGCATGCGAACGTAGCTGTGGGGTGGACCTCCGCAGCGCCCCACTCGCGAGGGCCAGAGGCGCTCCAGAGAGGCGACTCGATTGAGCCCTGGTATGTCGATGCAGACGCGCAGCCCAACATCCTCGCCTGGATGGGGAGCCACTGCTGGTAGGCGGCGGCCGCCTTTCATAACTCTTGACTCATGTAGCTCCTGAATGGCCTTGCTGACGAACTCCTGAGGGTCTGGCTCTCCTTGCCTTACTCCTTCTTGAGGGAAACGTGCTTCAAAACACGCCTCCATGTGGTGCCCAAGCGCCTCCCTCGTGACCCTAGCCAGGTCGGTGGCCCTCCAGGGGAGAGCCCCCGAGCCCTGCCTGAGGAGGGCGCCGGGCGCGCTTTCCTATGCGATGGAAGGAGGTTCCCCCTGGGTAGGCGCGGGCCCAGAGGGGCCTGCCTCCTGAGGGGCCGGGCCAGACGATGTCTTCTTCTTCTTGGGGCGGTCTCAGGAAGCCTCCTGCTTCCTCGATCCGGGTCTTCTAGTGACGCGGCCCGAAAGGCTCGCTCCAGGGTACACACCGCGTCCTTCTCTTCACAGGGCACCGTGATGACTCCGCCACTTCCTGGCATCTTGAGGACGTTGTAGCCGTGGTGAGTTACGGCCATAAACTTGGCCAGCGCTGGGTACCCAAGGATGGCGTTGTACGGCAGGCGAATGTGAGCGATGCCGAAGTCGATGAGCTCGGTGCGGTAGTTGTCGCGTGCCCCGAAGGTGACAGGGAGGCAGACCTGCCCAATTGGGACCGTGGAGCCATCGGTGACTCCGGAGAAAGGCTTGGTTGGCTGAAGCTGGCTGTAGGGCACTTGGAGATTGTTGAATGTTTCCACGGACAGGACGTCGAGCCCTGCCCCGCCATCGATGAGGGTCCTGGTGACCACCATGTTGCTGATGATTGGGGAACAAAGCATCGGGAGGACTCCGACTGTAGGCGCACACTTGAGATGATCTGCTGAGCTGAACGTGATGGCGCACGCCGACCACCTAAGACGGCACGTGGCTTCGAGCTTGGGGATGACTGCATTCACTTCGCAGGCGAACTGCTTGAAGATGCGTTGAGAGGCTGGGGCTTGAGCCCCGCCCAGGATGCAGGCGATCGCGCGCGGCTCCTGGAAGCCCCCAGCCCCCTCGTCCTGGTGGCGGTCCTCGTTCCTCCTTGGCTGCGGCGGCATCGGAGGGAGGCCTGCGTTGCCTTGCGGGCGATCCTCGCGAGGCTGATCCCTCCAGTCTCCCTCGCGAGGCGGATCTTGCCAGCGATCCTCGCGAGGTTGATTGCGCCACCCTTAGCGCGGACCACGGTCTTCCCAGTGTCATGCGTTCCTTCCTCCTCCTCGACCGTAGCCCCGGTCACCGCGGTTGGGGCGACGGCCGATCCTTCCTTCTCGCACGGCTCGGAGCTCTTGACATTCGTTGGTGTTGTGGGTGTGGAGGTCGTGGTACACACAGTATCGGCTGCCCTTGGGAGGTTCGGGCAGATCTCTGCCCCGCTTGGTGTCTAGTTCTGCCGCGAGCACGGCAGCCCCCTTGCGCTTCACATCCTTGGCCTTGGGCTTCTTCTCTTCTGGGTCTGCGGCAGGCAGCTCAAGGAGGGAGAGACGCCCTTCCTCAGCCCTGGCGCACTTGGTTTCCAATTGAACAGCTCCAAGGAAGTGCACAGATCTTCATGCATCGCGAGCTCCTCCTTCATCTTGATATCGTGCACGCCGTCGGAGAAGGCTGAGATGATGGCCTCCTCAGTCACCTTGGGAATCTTGAGGCATGCGTTGTTGAAGCGCTGGATGTACTTCTGCAGGGTCTCCCCGGGTTGTTGCTTGATGCGGCGCATGTCGCTCATGGCGGGTGGCCGGTCGCGAGTACCTTGGAAGTTGGCGAAGAAGCGGGTGCGCATCTCGTCCCAGGAGGACATCGTGCCTGGGGCCAGGTTCAGGAGCCAGGTGCAGGCCCCGTCCTTGAGCGCCATGGGAAACCAGTTCGCCATGACCTTCTCGTCTCCGTTGGCAGCTTCGATGCCCAGCTCATAGAGCTGGAGGAACTCCGCAGGGTCGACCTCGTAACGAGGAGGCAGGTCTGGCTTCAACTTGCCGGGCCACGCGATGTTGCGTAGCTCGGTGGTGAAGGCACGGCAGCGTGCTGTGGCCACGGGAGGCCTTGGGTGACAGAGAGCTTGGTCTTGCATGTCCCCACGCGCTGTAGCTGGGAGCAGCGCAGGGTCTTGGCGTGCGGGAGCAGGAGCATGGTCGTGGCGTGCTGGAGCAGGGAGCACCCGGGCAGCTTCTTGCGGGCGAGGGACTTCTTGGCAGCTCTGCTCTTGCCGCGCTGGACCTGACGGAGCGGGTTCCGCCCACGGGCCACGCGCCTTGGAGCCATGGCGCCTTCTTGAGGAGGAGGCGGCCGGGGCACTGCCGGAGCCTCGTCGCCCGCGCGGGGTGGGGTGCGGTGTAGTGGAACGGACGGCGCAGGAGAGCCCCTTGCGGCGCGGATGAGCTCGGTGACGCGGTCAAGACATTCTTCGTAGACGTCTCGACGAGACGATAGCGCAGGAGCTCGTTTGCCGCGATGAGCGCAGCTCGAGCCTCCATGGGTGCGCGGAGCGCACGGGACGAAGGACCAGCTGGGGTGAGCGAGGGAGTAGCGGTGCGGCCGTCTTGCCGCACTCACGGATGCTGAGACGATGCTTGCTGCTCATCCCCCGCCGGGCCGGTGGCGGCGTTGACGGCTGGTGACGGGGAACGACGAGGACGCCCGCCGACAGGAGCCGTCTAGGCGACGCGGGAAGCGAGAGCGGCCCGGTGTCAGGACCCCGACTCGATGCCACATCGATCCAGCATGTAACACCTCATATCACTTTGCGGCCTCACGCACGGTATCCCCACGGGTGTCGCCTTACCTTTGCCCGGGACCGTTTGCGCCTTTTGGCACACGTATATGATGGTGTCGCTAGCATCCATATGATAAAGAGCCCGGGCTGACATGGCTAGTTGTAAACCCAAAGTGGCACTAACCTACAGGGACAGGCATCCATGACCCAGCATCGAACATGTCGGTCATCAGCGAGTGAATCCAGGCTGTAGCACTGGGCTAACAGGACTCCGGTGAACCGGGCTGTAGCAGGCTAACAGGACTCCGGTATTCATCACGTGACATTTCCCCGAAGGGACAGACACAGGATCGAAGAAGGACACATGCCGGCCTGCCTAAGTGTTCCGGAGCAGTAGCAAGCTACCAGGGCTCAGTGGAAGCACTAGGAGACATTTCCCGGTAAGAGAGGCTACTAAGAATAAACAACTAGATAGTCAGATCCCACACATAGCAATACACATTACACGTACGCATAACATGCAAGTATGTGCTGTACAACATGGCATCACAGCATAACTCAACAATCATATAGATAAAGGCTCAAAAGAGCCATCACAGCATTATTACAAACAGGGGTCACATGACCCAACAGTCAGAGCAATCAAGCAACAAGCGGAAGCATTACATGTCTGAGTACAGACATCTATAAATGAAAAAGGCTGAAGAGCCTGACTATCTACAACATCTGATCAAGATCGTAGCTGAGGTACTAGCTACTAGTCGAAGTCCACGAGAACACTAGTAAGACCGAAGTCTCCGCTGCAAAAACATAAATAAAGCAACATGAGTACAAAGGTACTCAGCAAGACTTACATCAGATCCTATCATACATGCATTTGTATCAAGAGGTAATGTGGGGTTTAGTTGCAGCAAGCCAGCTTTGACTCTGTGGCTATCTTGTTCTACGACTACCAGAAACTCTGGAGGTGAGACAACGTACACGAGTCCACTAATCACCATACAATACACTAGTATGGATTCATCCCCGTCTCCCTACGAGAAGGCCATCCATAGCACTCACACTTGTCTTGAGCATTTTAGAGTATCCACTTCAAGTTGTCTATGTACCATGTAAGCATCCAAGAAGTCCGTAACCGCGGACCCGGCTATTCGAATAGATCATGTTAACCCTGCAGGGGTGTACTTCTTCACACACGCTCTCGCCACTTACCGCCATGTACACGTAATGTATCTCGGCAACCTTCAAGCGGAAGCCTGGCGAGGGTGTCGGCCACGACCTGACAAACCACACAAGACTCTAATCCAGGTTTATCGCCTATTCGGGTTCCATCCGCAAGGAGATCCGGCCGGGGTTTCACTCACGGCCCCAAACGATGTGTGCAGGGTTCCCAAGCCCACCTCGCCGGATGGATCTACGCTTGGTACACCGTGCCACTTGTGCCTAGTCTGTCCCAAGCCCACCTGGCCGGGTGCCACTTGGTAGACTACTAACACTACCTACAAACACCAGAAACTAGTTGCGACTCTTGAACAGAGATCAAGTTGGTTAATAAGTCGAGAGAGTCAATTAAGGATCCCAATGTGTGGTAGTATCGAGTCATTGGACAGCATACATAGAACTCAGTGCTTAAGGACGGTTCCAGTGAGACAACCCACCATGTACTCCTACATGGCCTCTCACCGCTACCTTTACCAAATCGTGTTCACACACTTAACTCTCAGCACCAGAACATATAGTAACACTCCAATTCAATCCCAATGAATCAGACCTGACACAACTCTAAGCAATAGCAGGCATAGCATGGTAGGAACACAACAATGGCTTCAATCAACTCCTACACATGCTAGTGGGTTTCAACTATTTACTGTGACAATGACAGGTCATGCAGAGGAATGGGTTCAACTACCGCAGCACAAAGTAGCAGAAGAATCGTTGTTGTCCTAATGCAATAACTGAGAGCAGGAGCGAGAGAGTAGGATTTTATCGGAATGAGCAAAGGGGTTTGCTTGCCTAGTAAATCAACAGAGGAGGCACTGCTTCACACACAGGTACTCTGGAACGGTCTCCGGAGCAGGACCTATCGAGAAGGAACGGTGCCGACAATCAATACACAATCATATGCAACAATATGATGCATGAACATGGCATGTAGATGTGATGTTGTTTGAGCTAATGCAACTAGAAATCATTTGGTTTGAAGTCCATTTGAACCAAAGGTTCAAATGCATCTCCAAATTAAGCTCCTATATATGCCATAATGTGTTTTCTCATATTCAGCATGTATAAGTTGGTTTGTCATGCATGAAACTAGTAGAGATGGAAAGATTGCATTTTTCTGATAATTTTTCATATATAAATTATTTTAATCTGAGCTACGGTTGAATTGTTATGAATTTTTGAAGTTTAAATCATTTTCTGGAATTTCCTGATTAATTTAAATCCAGAAATCATATTATTGCGCCAGCATGATGTCATCACTACATCAGCGGGTCAACGCGGCTGTCCAGGGTCAAACCTGACGTGTGGGGTCCACACGTCAGTGACACTGGGGTTAACCCCGAGTCAAACCTGGCTGATTAGCTTTGACTAAACCCTGGGGCCCACTCGTCAGCGTCAGTAGGTGGGGATTAGTGCCTAATTAGCAGAGCCACGTCAGCCCGCCGGAGTTCTGGCCGGCGGCGACCAATAGCGCGGCGGCGACTCACCGGACTTGCGCTACAAGCGGCGTTTGGTCGCGCGAAGACCATTGGGGCGTAGCCCGTCGTCGTCCGCAACCAGGGGAGCTGGTGGGGGGCTGCGGGGGTGCCGGAGCTCGCCGGAGCAAAGCTCGCGGCGGCGGCCGGAGCTCGGCTTCGAGCGGGAATGGGCTGCGGGGCACGGGGAGGCCACCTGAGGGGCTCGGCGGCACCCTCGTGGCACCGGGAGTGCGATGGGATGCTCGGTTTGGGCGGAGGCGGGCCGAGACGGCGACGGCGACATGGACGGCGGCGAGAAGCTTCGGCCGTGGTGGGGAACGGTGCTACGGCGCGGAAACGAGGGGGAGAAGAGAGGGGAACGGTGGCGGAGCTCACCGCGGATCCAGCGGCGTCGTCGGCGAGCTCGGGGAAGGCTTGGGGCAGCCGGAGCGACGACGGCGATCTCGTCGGCCGGAGCTTGAAGACGACGGCGATTGCGATGGAGCGGAGCTCGCCTGGGTTGCTTGCTCGGTGAGGAGGGAGAGGGGGTCGCGGCGGAGCTCGGGGACCCTACGGAGGGGCGAGGGGACGGCGGGGAGCGCGTCGGTGGCGAGCTGCGGCGGCGGTAGTGCTTCGGGTGAGAGAGAGAGAGAAGGGCAAAAGCACGGGAGAGAGGGGGTGAGGCCAGGGGATCGGGGCAGCACCGAGAAGAAGCGTCGCGGCGTCGCGCTGGCAGGGTAGGCAGGCAGGCGAGCTGGTGGCGTGGCGCTCCGCCCGTGCGCGCGCGTTGGCCACACGCCTGGCCGACTGGCGCCAGGAGGACGACGGCGGTGGTGGGATGGGCTGGCTTGCTGGCCCAGAGGCGCCAGGTAAGAAGCCCAGGTAAGGTTTTTTTTTTGTTTTCTAATTTTTCTGACATTTGTTTTGATTTAGTAATAATACTAAATCAATTTATTTACTTATGCCAATTTTTGCAGGGGCTAACTATATTATTCCAGAGCTCCTTTATAAATGGCATAATTTTTGGACCATATTTCATATATATAACAATATATATCCAAAGCAAATAATTATCGGATTAATCCAAATGGCCAAAATTAAATATCCATGAGCTCCTAAAAATATTGGTTTGATTTTTATCTCTGTCCAATATTTTCAGAGAGCAACATGAGCATTTTCTTGGACCCTTTTGGAGAAATTTTTATTTGGGTCATTTTCAAAAATGATTCTGAGGGTTCCACCAATCCTCATTTCAAATTTAAATGAGATTTAAACATGATGCACAAATGACTAGCTAGTCTAGGTCATACCAGAACTAGGGATGTGACAACTCGCCCTCACTTGAAAGAATCTCGTCCCGAGATTCAGGGGTCGACGGAAAAAAAGTGGGGTACTCCAATCGAAGACGATCTTCTCGTTCCCAAGTAGCTTCTCTCTCGGAATGATGAGACCACTGAACTTTGAGAAACGTGATGTTCTGACGTCGAGTGACACGCTCTGCTTGATCAAGAATGCGAACCGGGTACTCTCGGTAGGTGAGGTTATCTTGGAGATCAAGCGTTTCGTGGTCCACTCCGCGGATGGGATCCGAGAAGCAACGCCTGAGTTGAGAGACGTGGAAGACATCATGAACTCGAGAAAGATGTGGGGGTAGTTCCAACTGGTAGGCAACCTCTCCTCGTTTAGCGAGAATACGAAAAGGACCAATGTAACGAGGAGCCAACTTGCCCTTGATACCGAAACGATGGGTACCCTTCAAAGGAGTAACCCGAAGGTAAGCTTGGTCGCCAATTTCATAAGTCATATCCTTATGATGACGATCGTACTGGCTTTTCTGACGAGACTGGGCTGTTTTCAAATTCTCACGAATGATGCGAACTTGCTCTTCTGCCTCCTGGATCATATCCGGTCCGAAGAATTGTCTTTCACCGGTTTCTGACCAGTTCAAAGGTGTTCGACATCTTCGTCCATAGAGAACCTCAAAAGGAGCTTTCTTGAGGCTGGATTGATAGCTATTGTTGTAAGCAAACTCGGCAAAAGGAAGACATTTCTCCCAATCCATACCGAATGAGATAACGCAAGCTCTAAGCATGTCTTCGAGAATTTGGTTGACCCGTTCCACCTGACCACTTGATTGAGGGTGGAAAGCGGTACTGAAAGAAATATGGGTTCCCATGGAAGTTTGGAAGCTCTCCCAAAAATGAGAAGTGAAAAGACTGCCACGGTCTGAATTGATCTCTAGTGGAACACCATGAAGTGACACTATTCGAGAAATATATAAGTCAGCGAGCTGACTAGCGGTGACACTCTCTCGAACAGGTAGGAAGTGCGCCACTTTGGAGAGACGATCAACGACTACGAAGATAGCATTATTCCCTCTCTTGGTCCTGGGAAAGCCGGTGATGAAGTCCATACCAACCTTATCCCACTTCCATTCAGGAATAGCTAAGGGCTGAAGGGTGCCAGCAGGTCTTTGATGCTCTGCCTTAACGCGACGACAAACGTCACATTTAGCAATGAACTCAGCGATTTCTCTCTTCATCCTAGTCCACCAGAACCTCTGGCGTAGGTCCTGATACATCTTAGAACTACTGAGATGAATCGTGAGAGGAGATTCATGCGCCTCCTTAAGAATCAATTGTCGAAGATGTTGCTTCTTGGGGACCACCAGGCGGTTCCCAAAGAAAACAACACCTCGAGCATCAACAGAGAAACTACCAGCAACTCCCTTCTTAACGTTATCCTTGATACGAGAAATACCCGTATCATATTGCTGGCTAGTTATAATCTGATCCTCAAGAGTAGGTTTCGCCACCAAGGTAGAAATAAATCCGCGAGGAGCTATGTGAATATTAAGCTTACAGAATTCCTCATGGAGAAGTGGTTGGCCTTGCTGCAACATGAGATTGTTGCAATAGGATTTACGGCTTAGAGCATCAGCCATGACATTGGCTTTGCCTGGGGTGTAGGTAATCCCTAGATCATAATCTGTGATCAACTCCAACCAACGTCTTTGCCTAAGGTTTAGGTCTGGTTGGGTGAAGATATACTTGAGACTCTGGTGATCGGTGTAGATCTCGCAACGTTTACCAAGAAGGTAATGTCGCCAGGTCTTGAGTGCATAGACTACGGCTGCAAGCTCTAGATCATGTGTAGGATAATTATCCTCATGTGGATGCAACTGTCGAGATGCATAGGCAATTACATGACGATCCTGCATAAGAATGCAACCTAGTCCCTATCGTGAGGCATCGCAGTAGATAATAAAGTCTTTAGCGAAATCTGGTGGCACAAGTATGGGAGCAGAAGTCAGGCGCCTTTTCAGTTCCTGAAAACTGTGTTCACACTGTGGGGACCACTCAAACTTTTTATCTTTCTTGAGAAGTTCCGTGAGGGGTTTGGCTACTTTGGAGAAGTTTTCAACAAAGCGGCGACAATAGCTGGCTAGACCAAGGAAACTCCTAACTTGTTTAACGGTCTCAGGTGGAGTCCAATCGAGAACAGCCTGAACTCTCTCGGGATTGACAGCAATGCCCTTACCAGAGATTACGTGGCCTAGGTAGGTCACTTCTGGCAACCAAAATTCACACTTGGAGAACTTGGCATAAAGGCGGTGATCTCTGAGTTTTTCTAACACAAGTCTAAGATGTTCGGCATGCTCTTCTTCGTTCTTCGAGTAAATAAGAATATCATCGAGGTAAACCACGACGAACTTATCTAAGTACTCCATGAAGATCGAGTTCATCAAGCGGGAGAATGTGGCTGGGGCGTTGGTTAGGCCAAAGGACATGACGGTGTACTCGTACTGGCCATAACGAGTGACAAAAGCTGTCTTGGGAATGTCCCCGTTTCTGATCTTAATTTGGTGGTATCCTAACCTCAAATCCATCTTGGAGAAGACTGAGGATCCAGCGAGCTGATCATACAGATCGTTGATCCTGGGGAGCGGATACTTGTTCTTTATCGTGACCAAATTAACGGGACGATAATCTACGACCATCCGGTCCGTACCGTCTTTCTTCTTGACAAAGAGGACGGGGAAGCCCAAGGAGAAGAACTAGGACGGATGAAACCCTTTTGCAAGGACTCATCGAG
Organism: Triticum dicoccoides; assembly: GCF_002162155.2. Classification (NCBI taxonomy): domain Eukaryota; kingdom Viridiplantae; phylum Streptophyta; class Magnoliopsida; order Poales; family Poaceae; genus Triticum; species Triticum dicoccoides. The sequence continues at coordinate 552,518,044 of NC_041390.1, forward strand.
TTGTTTCTTAAGCTCGGCTAGTTCTAGGGGTGCCATCTTGTAAGGTCTCCGGGAGATTGGAGCTGTTCCTGGGATAAGATCTATGACGAACTCTACATCTCTGTCAGGTGGAACACCTGGCAGTTCCTCTGGAAAGACATCCGGAAAGTCACGGACTACCGGGATATCTTCAAGGTCTGGAAGAGGGCTGGCATTAAGGGAATAGAGCTGACGCTTTGCAACTCTAGTGGAGACAATGACTATCTTGCCAGATGGGTGTGTGAGCTGAACAGACCTGGTGAAACAATCAATCTTGGCATGATGAGCTGTCATCCAGTCCATACCCAAGATGATGTTAATATCCGAAGACTTGAGAGATATCAAGGAAGCAAGGAATACAAGTCTGTCAACAAGGATTTCATTGCCATAACTTATCCTAGAAGTTTGCCATTTGGATCCAGGAGTTTGAATAAGTAATGGGAAGGGCATATCACAAAATGACATGTCGTGCAAGCGGGCATAGCTTTCAGAAATGAAGGAATGAGACGCTCCAGTATCGAACAAAACCGATGCCGGATGACAGTTGACAAGGAGTGTACCAAGAACGACATCTGGATCATCATGAGCGGCTTTAGCTGAGACGTGATGCACACGTCCATGTTCAGTGGGAGCTGACTTGGCACTGATCATCTTGCGTGATGGCTTACCATGGCCAATAGACTTCTCGGGCTGGGGTGGAGCAACTCTGGTCTGAGTGCAAATACGGGCAATGTGGCCTGGCTCTCCGCACTTGTAACAAATCATGGAGGTAGGATGTGGACCTGCATTAGAAGGCGGCCCACCAATAGGCCTGGGTGGAGCATACTGCTGAACTTGATGAGGTGCCACATAAGATGGCCTCGGTACATATTTGGGTGGAAGAGCGGAGTTTGGAACCCAAATACGGCGCTTCTGAGAGCTAGAACCGGATGAAGATCCCAAAGCACGAGTGTGCTTACGAGACTCCTCGTAAGTGAGTTGAGCTGTCTCTGCATTAATGGCCTTGTTCACAAGGGCTTGGAATGTATCAAAATGATGCAGGTGGAGATCACGACGCAACTTGGGGTTGAGACCCTTCCGGAACCTAGCCTGCTTCTTGGCGTCCGTGGACACCTCTTCTGTGGCATAACGGGCGAGGTTCTCAAACTCTCTACTATAGGCATCAACAGCCATCTTACCCTAGGTGAAATTACAGAACTCTTCTCTCTTGCGATCAATGAGGGCTTAAGGAATGTGATGTTCGCGAAAAGCCTCAACGAAATCCCTCCAGGTGGAAGTCTGGCCAGCTGGAAGCATAGCCTCATAGTTCTGCCACCAAAGACTAGCAGGACCTTCCAGGTGATATGTGGCATAAGTGACCTTGTCATCTTCAGCTACGTTCGCGGAATGCAGCTTATGGGTGATGCTACGGAGCCAGTCATCTGCATCGAGTGGCTCGATGGAATGATGAAAGGTGGGTGGGTGCAAGCGGATAAAGTCATGAATGGTCACAGATCCTTTGAACTGATGTGCGGTGTTCTCCTCGATACGTGCCAACAAATGGTTAGACTCACGCTTGTTCCTCTCCATCTCTAGCATGAACTCTGTCAACGAAGGCTGGTCGGGAGGATCCTCATCCCTACCATCTCCATGGTTCTGGCTACGAACAACGGAACTTCGCTTAGCTGATGACATCCTGAGAAACGAACCAAGGACGGAATCAGCATCAACTATGGACTGTAGAATGTAGGACAAGGAATTAGTATCTCTCGAACTCCTAGGGAAATTTCGGCAGCATAACGGCAGTAAAATGCTCAGAATGAGACATCCTACTAAAAATGGGGTGGTAACATACTCATCAACATTACTCAAGGTTCTGAGATCATACTAAACAGACTACACCGGAAATACTCAAAACTAGGGTATGACTCTGATCAACCAATCCTATGGGACTACGGAGTAGTAACACGTGATCCTGATAGACGGAAGAGAAAGCCTAGTTCCTTAACCCCGTAGGAAAGATAGGACGACTCAGATCAGAAGGCCATGAGGTAAAGGAGTAAAAAGAGCCTTACGTTCCAACCCACAATCAATTCCCTTACATAACTAAAGAATTTCTAGACTCAACTTCGACCGGTTTGGCTTGGTAATCCTACAGGCAGTCAGGCTCTGATACCAACGCTGTCAGGACCCCGACTCGATGCCACATCGATCCAGCATGTAACACCTCATATCACTTTGCGGCCTCACGCACGGTATCCCCACGGGTGTCGCCTTACCTTTGCCTGGGACCGTTTGCGCCTTTTGGCACACGTATATGATGGTGTCACTAGCATCCATATGATAAAGAGCCCGGGCTGACATGGCTAGTTGTAAACCCAAAGTGGCACTAACCTACAGGGACAGGCATCCATGACCCAGCATCGAACGTGTCGGTCATCAGCGAGTGAATCCAGGCTGTAGCACTGGGCTAACAGGACTCCGGTGAACCGGGCTGTAGCAGGCTAACAGGACTCCGGTATTCATCACGTGACATTTCCCCGAAGGGACAGACACAGGATCGAAGAAGGACACATGCCGGCCTGCCTAAGTGTTCCGGAGCAGTAGCAAGCTACCAGGGCTCAGTGGAAGCACTAGGAGACATTTCCCGGTAAGAGAGGCTACTAAGAATAAACAACTAGATAGTCAGATCCCACACATAGCAATACACATTACACGTACGCATAACATGCAAGTATGTGTTGTACAACATGGCATCACAGCATAACTCAACAATCATATAGATAAAGGCTCAAAAGAGCCATCACAGCATTATTACAAACAGGGGTCACATGACCCAACAGTCAGAGCAATCAAGCAACAAGCGGAAGCATTACATGTCTGAGTACAGACATCTATAAATGAAAAAGGCTGAAGAGCCTGACTATCTACAACATCCGATCAAGATCGTAGCTGAGGTACTAGCTACTAGTCGAAGTCCACGAGAACACTAGTAAGACCGAAGTCTCCGCTGCAAAAACATAAATAAAGCAACATGAGTACAAAGGTACTCAGCAAGACTTACATCAGATCCTATCATACATGCATTTGTATCAAGAGGTAATGTGGGGTTTAGTTGCAGCAAGCCAGCTTTGACTCTGTGGCTATCCTGTTCTACGACTACCAGAAACTCTGGAGGTGAGACAACGTACACGAGTCCACTAATCACCATACAATACACTACTATGGATTCATCCCCGTCTCCCTACGAGAAGGCCATCCATAGCACTCACACTTGTCTTGAGCATTTTAGAGTATCCACTTCAAGTTGTCTATGTACCATGTAAGCATCCAAGAAGTCCGTAACCGCGGACCCAGCTATTCGAATAGATCATGTTAACCCTGCAAGGGTGTACTTCTTCACACACGCTCTCGCCACTTACCGCCATGTACACGTCATGTATCTCGGCAACCTTCAAGCGGAAGCCTGGCGAGGGTGTCGGCCACGACCTGACTAACCACACAAGACTCTAATCCAGGTTTATCGCCTATTCGGGTTCCATCCGCAAGGAGATCCGGCCGGGGTTTCACTCACGGCCCCAAACGATGTGTGCAGGGTTCCCAAGCCCACCTCGCCGGATGGATCTACGCTTGGTACACCGTCCCACTTGTGCCTAGTCTGTCCCAAGCCCACCTGGCCGGGTGCCACTTGGTAGACTACTAACACTACCTACAAACACCAGAAACTAGTTGCGACTCCTGAACAGAGATCAAGTTGGTTAATAAGTCGAGAGAGTCAATTAAGGATCCCAATGTGTGGTAGTATCGAGTCATTGGACAGCATACATAGAACTCAGTGCTTAAGGACGGTTCCAGTGAGACAACCCACCATGTACTCCTACATGGCCTCTCACCGCTACCTTTACCAAATCGTGTTCACACACTTAACTCTCAGCACCAGAACATATAGTAACACTCCAATTCAATCCCAATGAATCAGACCTGACACAACTCTAAGCAATAGCAGGCATAGCATGGTAGGAACACAACAATGGCTTCAATCAACTCCTACACATGCTAGTGGGTTTCAACTATTTACTGTGACAATGACAGGTCATGCAGAGGAATGGGTTCAACTACCGCAGCACAAAGTAGCAGAGGAATCGTTGTTGTCCTAATGCAATAACTGAGAGCAGGAGCGAGAGAGTAGGATTTTATCGGAATGAGCAAAGGGGTTTGCTTTCCTGGTAAATCAACAGAGGAGGCACTGCTTCACAGACAGGTACTCTGGAACGGTCTCCGGAGCAGGACCTATCGAGAAGGAACGGTGCCGACAATCAATACACAATCATATGCAACAATATGATGCATGAACATGGCATGTAGATGTGATGTTGTTTGAGCTAATGCAACTAGAAATCATTTGGTTTGAAGTCCATTTGAACCAAAGGTTCAAATGCATCTCCAAATTAAGCTCCTATATATGCCATAATGTGTTTTCTCATATTCAGCATGTATAAGTTGGTTTGTCATGCATGAAACTAGTAGATATGGAAAGATTGCATTTTTCTGATAATTTTTCATATATAAATTATTTTAATCTGAGCTACGGTTGAATTGTTATGAATTTTTGAAGTTTAAATCATTTTCTGGAATTTCCTGATTAATTTAAATCCAGAAATCATATTATTGCGCCAGCATGACGTCATCACTACATCAGCGGGTCAACGCGGCTGTCCAGGGTCAAACCTGACGTGTGGGGTCCACACGTCAGTGACACTGGGGTTAACCCCGAGTCAAACCTGGCTGATTAGCTTTGACTAAACCCTGGGGCCCACTCGTCAGCGTCAGTAGGTGGGGATTAGTGCCTAATTAGCAGAGCCACGTCAGCCCGCCGGAGTTCTGGCCGGCGGCGACCAATAGCGCGCGGCGACTCACCGGACTTGCGCTACAAGCGGCGTTTGGTCGCGCGAAGACCACTGGGGCGTAGCCCGTCGTCGTCCGCAACCAGGGGAGCTGGAGGGGGGCTGCGGGGGTGCCGGAGCTCGCCGGAGCAAAGCTCGCGGCGGCGGCCGGAGCTCGGCTTCGAGCGGGAACGGGCTGCGGGGCACGGGGAGGCCACCTGAGGGGCTCGGCGGCACCCTCGTGGCACCGGGAGTGCGATGGGATGCTCGGTTTGGGTGGAGGCGGGCCGAGACGGCGACGGCGACATGGACGGCGGCGAGAAGCTTCGGCCGTGGTGGGGAACGGCGCTACGGCGCGGAAACGAGGGGGAGAAGAGAGGGGAACGGTGGCGGAGCTCACCGCGGATCCAGCGGCGTCGTCGGCGAGCTCGGGGAAGGCTTGGGGCAGCCGGAGCGACGACGGCGATCTCGTCGGCCGGAGCTTGAAGACGACGGTGATTGCGATGGAGCGGAGCTCGCCTGGGTTGCTTGCTCGGTGAGGAGGGAGAGGGGGTCGCGGCGGAGCTCGGGGACCCTACGGAGGGGCGAGGGGACGGCGGGGAGCGCGTCGGTGGCGAGCTGCGGCGGCGGTGGTGCTTCGGGTGAGAGAGAGAGAGAAGGGGAAAGCACGGGAGAGAGGGGGGTGAGGCCAGGGGATCAGGGCAGCACCGAGAAGAAGCGTCGCGGCGTCGCGCTGGCAGGGTAGGCAGGCAGGCGAGCTGGTGGCGTGGCGCTCCGCCCGTGCGCGCGCGTCGGCCACACGCCTGGCCGACTGGCGCCAGGAGGACGACGGCGGTGGTGGGCTGGGCTGGCTTGCTGGCCCAGAGGCGCCAGGTAAGAAGCCCAGGTAAGGTTTTTTTTTTGTTTTCTAATTTTTCTAACATTTGTTTTGATTTAGTAATAATACTAAATCAATTTATTTACTTATGCCAATTTTTGCAGGGGCTAACTATATTATTCCAGAGCTCCTTTATAAATGGCATAATTTTTGGACCATATTTCATATATATAACAATATATATCCAAAGCAAATAATTATCGGATTAATCCAAATGGCCAAAATTAAATATCCATGAGCTCCTAAAAATATTGGTTTGATTTTTATCTCTGTCCAATATTTTCAGAGAGCAACATGAGCATTTTCTTGGACCCTTTTGGAGAAATTTTTATTTGGGTCATTTTCAAAAATGATTCTGAGGGTTCCACCAATCCTCATTTCAAATTTAAATGAGATTTAAACATGATGCACAAATGACTAGCTAGTCTAGGTCATACCAGAACTAGGGATGTGACACCCGGCGCTCGGCGCGGGCCCGACGAGCGTCAGACATGGGCGCGATGGTCGGAGGAGAACGGGGTGCTGGAAGACGAATTCCGGCGCACCCCTACCTGGCGCGCCAAATGTCGGATTTCGGGTTCCGGCAGACCCTTGAGGTTCGAACACTGGGGTGCGCGCAGAGATTTCGCCTCCTACCTACCTGCACCCCTCTGCCTCGCTAAGATCTAAGCTAAGGAAAGAGCAACACAAGAGACACAGGGTTTATACTGGTTCGGGCCACCGTTGTGGTGTAATACCCTACTCCAGTGTGTGGTGTGGTGGATTGCCTCTTGGGCTGATGATGATGAACAATACAAGGAAGAATAGCCTCGCGAGGGTCTGCTCTTTGCTGGTGGGGACGAACTGCCAGGAGGAGTTCAGTCACCCTTCTCTCTCTCTAATTTCGATCCGATCCTTGATCCTAGATCTCTGTCTCTAACCTTCCTTTTACCTTGAACCGAACCTCCCCCCCATCCTTGTGGGTGGCTGGTCTTATTTATAGGCAATGGCCCTGGGCCTCTTCCTAAATATTGAGCGGGAAGGGCGCCAACAATTGGCCATTTTGAAGGGGAACATCTAGTACACTTATCCTGACTAAAGTTGGTCCTCGCCTGCACAAAGCTCTGGTGGTGACGCCGTCTTGGGCTCCACGATGACCTCCGTCTTGCGGTCCTCCTGGTCTTGGTCTTGTTGCACCGAAACGGTAACCTTTGCCTGATGTCTCGGTACTCCGCAGCTGCGCTTGCCCCCTTTGCACCAGAGGGGAAAGGAGGACACTGCGGGGGCTGGCGCCCACCTGGCGCCCTTGGTCGTCATGGCCTGCATCACGGGCACCTCGTGAGGTACCCCGCCTTGATCTCTCCGCCTCCTCGCGAGCCAGCCTGGTGAGGCCGTGCCTGAGGAAGCTCCGTGTCGTCCACCCCGCGAGGCTTGGCCCCTCGCGAGGGTCTTGGGTCTGTGTTGATGAAGATGGGTCGTGCTGCCCCCCCCCCTTTGAGCCACGCCGCAGGCACGCAAGTCTGGGGACCCCCGTTCCTAGAATGTCGACAAAAAGGTCTTCCATGACAAATGATTTACAATCTGGCTAGAGACAATATATGTCCATTGAAGTACATAGTCACTTAGACTGACTATATTCTTCTTATATACCATCCAACAGACTGTCTAGCCTACAATCCTGTTGGGAATACTTTGCAGCTAATTTAACCTGGTCATACACCAAACTGACGGGGATCTCTTTCCCATCTGACCCCACAGGTCCGACCTTGGCCATGTGGTTCGGGTCTGCCTTGGTATATCGCGTCTTCACCATGGCCCAGGCTTCCCTTGCACCTTGTCGGCAGGCTGATATCTTCCATAATCGGAAGCGCCGCCACGCTCCCTTGAGCATCTCTACAAGCTCCACCATGCCTCCTGGTAGGGAGGCAGATGGCCACAAGGCTTGGGCAATGCCCTTCATCACCTACCGAACTTGTTCATGCAGTTGTGAGAGCTCTGGCAGAAGATCACCCGCCGACCCGGGCATCTCCTCTGCGGGACAACCCGTCAGCATACCTACATATTTAACTTTGTTAGCCGGTTTCTTCACCGAACTCTATAAAAGTTCGTTCAAGCACTTACTAAAAATGCCGCGTCGAAGCCTCTTATTCTCCTTTACGGAGTCAGCAAGCTGGGCCCGAACATCGTTTAGTTCAACACCCAGCCAGGTATTGGCATCTTGGAGATCGTTTCTCTCCCACCTAACCTGCGTAAGCGCGCACTCGCCAGCCTTTAGCTGACGTTGAGCATGTTGCTCATCCCCTCGCACGACCTCCGGATTCACTCCGGGATCATTTGCAGAATCTATTGTTAGATTTGCATGCATGCCGAATACTAACTGGTACATGTCATTCTTTTAGATAGAAACAAGTGTTACCAGATGGGGCCTTTCCGGACTCCTTCATTGCGGCAACCGCGGCCCATAGCTGGGCTTTGCACTCCTCCAGCTCTTGAGACAATTGGGAATTCTTCTCCGTAAAAACCTACGCAAACAATGATCCTTAAATTAGTTGTGCCAACTGTTTCAAGTCTCAGGGGCTACTGATATACATAATTATTAGATTTTCTTACCCGTATATCCTTCACATACTGGTACGTGGCTCGGGCAAGACCATTTTGAGCAGCTCGGATATACGCATCTCCTGAGTTGAAGGCATTAAACGCTTCTTGAGAGAAACAAGCTTCGCGGAGTACGGCCCGGCGACGCCTGTGCTTCATGGTGCTCTCCACTTCGGAATGCGTAGCAGACAGCCTGTCCGCATCCTCTATAGGAGGAACATCCGATGTTGGTCCGATGTTAGCATCTGCCTCTAAGTCTGGCTCTGGAGCCCGGCTGGTGGAAGCTTGGCCAGCAGGCTCTCCGGATATGGTCCGGCGAGCGTTTTTCCTGTCAGGAACCATGGACGTTATTATATTTTAAAAAGTGACAACCACGGAGCGGGGTTCTTTTTCGTACCTTTGCGATGGCATCTCAGTCCTGACCGCCTTCCTTTTAAGCCTACCTGGCAACGGTGCCCCTTGTTGGTGAGTCACCGCGGGTTCGGCATGGCGTCCCGAGGGCCTTCTCCGTAAGACACCATGTGTGTGCGGTAGGTGACGTGCGAAAAAAGGGGAATCCTTCTCGGAAGTTGGAACTTCGGTTTTAATTACATGCGACGTAGGGAGCAGTCCAGGATAATCGGCTATGATGGCCACCAAGGCACCGTTGTAGCTTAACTAATAGAACGTCGTGTCGATGAGCTCCACAAATGTGTCCAGATCTTCTGCGAGTCCGGGGTCGAGGGCCCGGTCAGGGTCCTCTGGTTGTGGAGGCGGGCTGTGGATCTCCCATACAGCTTCCCGCACTTCCTGCTATGAAATAGCAAGGTAAATACTTATGACGAAGAGTGCGGGAAGGTCTGGAGTAGAAAGTAGCAACTCACCCAGTTTGGGGGTTGTACATGGAGAACCCATCCCGTGGCTTGATGCGGATGAACTCCTCTTCCTCTCCCTTATATAGATCGGACAGTATTTTTGCTAGAGCAACGGTGGAGTCCGGTCCCTTACGACCGCAGCAGGTGGCATTATCTTCTCCATTGAAGTGCCACATGGGTTGTCCCCGATATTGAAGTGGTTGCACCCCCCGCATTATACATACTGGAATAACCTTGATTATTGTCAATCCTGATTTGGCCTGCGTCTTTATCCGGTCCATCAGGTAAAGGACCTCTGTGTCATCTTCCTCCTGGGGGTCCCGAGGGCGCCAGCTGCGGCGTTTCTTCAGAGGGGCGTTATTGAACTCAGGAAGGCCCATCCGAATAGGATACGGGAGAGGGACGTCCTCCATATAAAACCACTCCGAAGGCCAGTCTTCGGATGTCTTCTTCGGAGTACCGGACAGGTATCCGGTCCCGGTGATCCGCCATATCTCGGCTCCTCCCATTTGATATAGTGACCCCTCCTGTGTATGGGGTACGAGGCATAATAGCCTCTTCCATAGCTCGAAATGAGCTTCGCAACCCAAAAACAGCTCGCAAAAGGCGACGTAGCCAGCGATGTGTAATATGGAGGCGGGAGTAAAGTTATGTTGCTGGAGGCCGTAGAACTCCAAGAGCCCGCGGAGGAACGGATGGATTGGAAATCCAAGCCCCTTTGTAAGTAAGGGACAAGGCATACCCGCTCCCCCATGGATGGGTTGGGAAAGCTCTCCGCTTGCTCCCCACCGTTGTAAGTGGCAAGTCTGGCTCGAACGGGGACCATATACGCTGGAGGGAGAAACCCCTGTGTCTGTAACTCTACTAATTGACTATGGGGGATGGAACACTTCTTCCAATCACTTGGCTTAGGGCTACGGGAGCGAGAGGAAGAGCTGCGATGGCCGACCATGATAGGATGGGCTTTTCCAGGCGCGCTCCGATGGATGCTCACTGTGGGAAGATGGTGTGATCTGGATCTGAGGATCCCCGTCTCTTTAAATAGACGATTTACTCACATGGTTAGGGTGGCAAGTGTAAAAGTGCCCCGACTTCTCGCCTTCGCTCGACACGTGGAGGATAGCCATTATTAGGCGCAGAAGCCAAGGAGAGCAACATTCATGGGAAGTCGGACACTACTCGACAGGTATTCGAAATTTGGAGAAGAACCCGCCTTGCAATGCCGAATATAATATGCGCGCCGGACTTATCGTCATTGAAACCTGGTTCGGGGGCTACTGAGGGAGTCCTGGATTAGGGGGTTCTCGGACAGCCGGACTATATACTTTGGCCGGACTATTGGACTATGAAGATACAAGATTGAAGACCTCCTCCCGTGTCCGGGTGGGACTCTCCTTTGCGTGGAAGGCAAGCTTGGCAATTCGGATATGTAGATCTCCTCCCTTGTAACCGACTCTGTGTAACCCTAGCCCCCTCCGGTGTCTATATAAACCGGAGGGTTTAGTCCGTAGGACAACAACAATCAGAATCATAGGCTAGCTTCTAGGGTTTAGCCTCTACGATCTCGTGGTAGATCAACTGTTGTAATACTCATATCATCAAGATCAATCAAGCAGGACGTAGGGTATTACCTCCATCGAGAGGGCCCGAACCAGGGTAAACATTGTGTCCCCTGCCTCCTGTTACCATCCGCCTTAGACGCACAGTTCGGGACCCCCTACCCAAGATCCGCCGGTTTTGACACCGACAGCCGACGGCCCAAGCAGATGCACAGGACCTTGTCCAACACTATGTCGGATGCCAGCTTTTCGCCAATCAAAGCCATATGTAGCCTACTACTGTACAAACAATCCCCATTACTTGGCCTTTTGCGGTCTGGGGGCTTGATATGGTCGGACCCCTTAAAGGAGGAAGCCACAAGAAAAAATGTCTACTGGTCATGGTAGATAAGTTCACAAAGTGGTTAAAACGGCCGAAGCTGGACCAGTGATAGACTTTATATCCAGTGTTGTGCATCGTTATGGTGTCCCACACAGCATCATCACCGATAACGGCTCCAATTTTACAGCTGATGAAGTGAAAATCTGGTGTGCTAACCTGGGCATTAAGCTCGATTACGCCTCCGTCTATCACCCAGAAACAAACTGTCAAGTCGAACGAGCTAATGGTCTTATCATGAGCGGCATCAAGCCTAGATTACTGCGGTGTTTGGAGGAATCAGACAAGCACTGGGTTGAGGAGCTCGACTCCGTACTCTGGGGGCTGCGGACCATGCCCAATTGCACTACCGGATACACACCATTCTTCATGGTGTACGGCGTAGAAGCCGTTTTGCCCTGCGACATCATTCATGACTCACCTCGAGTGCGCATGTACAAAGAGAGAGAGGCCGAGCTTGATCGGCAGGACAGTCTAGATGCCCTGGAGGAGGAGCGTGACGTTGCAGAAGGACCGTTCTGTATTCTATCAACAACAGGCTCGTAGATACCAAAGCAGAGAAGAGCAGGCCAAGACTTATAATGTTGGTGAAGTCATTCTACGCTTGCCAGAAAAGAAAAAGGACAAACTCAAGCCCAAGTAGGATGGTCCCTTCATCATAGACGAGGTTCTCACTGGAGGAGCGTACCGCATGCGTGATGCATTTGACAATCGCCTAGAGCCGAACCCGTGGAATGCCGCAAGACTCCGAAGATTCCACGCCTAGAGCCGTACTCTTTGTTCGTCTCCTTCTCCCTTTGTTTTCATTTTTACCCGCTTTAATTTTTCTCTATCTCTTTAGCTCTTGTGTGGCCAGATTGCACACCTATGATGTGCACATCCTTAAATGTATACACTCATAATACCTGGGGCTTCTTTTACATAAGCTTATTATTATTTTCCGAGCATCAAGCTCAACACATATGTGTCCTCTTCCGCATATGTACCTTTTCTTCGCCATTATATGCATCGTTATGACTTAAGGTTTTGCCAAGCTGGGTTGCCTGGCTCCTGTGCTTATACCCTACGTTCCCGTTTATTCGGCTAGGGCATAAAGGGAGCACCTCTACAATTGTTACAGCCAGGTCATCAGGACTTGTACCTCAGACAGGGTGAAGCCGAAAGCTAGCGTTCTTAAGGGAATATTCAGTCGATGGACTAAAGACGTTATACCCTGTTTACATCATGAACCCCCAGATGTTACGTATACTATGATTTTTCGATCACAGTTCGGACATGCATACTCACGCATGTTCACCCAGGGAAAGGGGCCCTTAATAGAACTATTCTCCCTGGAAGATGTTTCTTACAACTAACATGTAATATAACATATGTAGTCAGATACAACTTGTCTGTTCAAGCAACTATGACCCCTATGCCTGGTTTCCGTGCATACCTCGGTCTATATTACCGTTACGGTATTCGGAAACACTCCGAGCCTTCGGGTCCAGAGGTCGAAGCGAAAAGGTCTGCCACGACAATCGTTTTACAATCCAGCTAGGGAAACATTTGTCAATTGAAGTACATAGTCACTTGGACTCAAAAACTTCTTCCTCTATGCCATCTAACAGGTTAGCTAGCTTACAATCCTATTGAGAATACTTGGCGGCTATCTTTACTTGGTCATATACCAGACTAACAGAAATTTATATTCCATCTGACCCCCGAGGTCCGACCCGGGCCATATGATTCGGATCAAGCTTGGTGTACCGTATTTTTACCATGGCACAGGCCTCTCGCGCACCTTCTCAGCAAACCGTTATCTTCCTTAATTAGAAGCGCCGCCGAGCTACCTGGAATAGCTTCACAAGCTCCTCCATACGTCCTGGAGGAGAGGCGGATGGCCACAAAGCTTTGTCAATGCTCCGCATTGCTTGATGAGCTCGCTCGTGCAGTTGGGACAGCTCTTGCAGCACGTTGCCTTGAGAGCCGAACATTTCCTCTTCGGGACGACCAGTCAGCATACCTGCACACATAAATCTGTTAGATCATTTCTTTGCTGAATTACATAAAGGTAAGGTCAAAAGCATATTGAATATGCCACCTCGTAGCTTCCTATTCTCCTTGACAATGTCAGCTACATGGGCTCGCACATCTTTTAGTTCTTCGGCTAGCAGGGTATTGTAATCCTGCAGCTTGTTCTTTTCATCCCTGACCCGTGTCAGCACACGTTCGCCTGCGGCCAGTTACCTTTTGGCCTCTTGTTCTCCCGCCTGCACAACTTTCAGTTCCCCTTCTAGTTGATCTGCTGATCCTGTCATCGGAAACACAACAATATTAACATTACTGTTATATGATTACATTTTTCTAGATGAAAGGGAATATTACTAGGCGTTGCCTTCTTGGATTTCTCCAGTTTGGTGGGAACCGCATCCAGCCACGTCTGACACTTTTCCAGCTCTTGAGACAACAGGCTATTCTTCTCCGTGAGTGCGTGATTATACAAGGATCCTTAAATCAGTTGTATCAACTGCTTCAACTCTCGAGGGCTACTGGTATATGATTACTAAATCTATACTTACCCACATATCTTTTAAATGCTGGTTCGTGGCTCTGGCAAGCCCATCCCGAGAAGCTCGGATGTATGCATCGGCCGAGTTGAAGGCATTGAATGCCTCTTTTGAAAAGCCGGGGTTGCGGAGAGCGGCCCTCCAGCGCCGATAATTCATGGCACTCTCCACTTTGGAGTTCGTGATGGGCACGTCATCCGAATCCTCTGTGGAAGGACAATCCGGCATCACTCCCGTGTTAGCCTTTGTCCTTAAGGCAGGGCCTGGAACCTGACTGGTGGAGGCGCGACCGGCAGGATCCCCGGACATAGTCCGGCGAACGCTCTTCCTAATAAGACACAGCACGCAGGGTCATAGTTCGATGTGACTGCTCGAGGGCACATTTAAAAAATCCATACCTCTTTGATGAAGGATCGGTCGTGTTATCGCCTGCCTTCCTCTTCGACGACTTGTTCAGCACGGGTGCCGTGCTCTTACGAAATGCCTCTGGTGTAGCATGGCGTGCCGAGCGCCTCCCCTTTATAGCACGAGACAGTGCGGTGGGTGAGGTACAGTGAGGAAGCTCTTTCGGAGGAAATGTCTCCTGATTACTTACATGTGAGGCAGGAAGGAGGCTGGGGTAGTCGGCCACGATTGGCACTACTGTGCCATCATAGCTCGCCTGGTAGAATACTCCCTCCTCAAGCTCTACAAATATGTCCAGATCCTCTTCGTATCCGGGGTCAAGGTCCCGGTTACGGTTCTCCGGCTGTGGAGCAGGGCTATAGATCCCCGCTATAACCTTCTGCCATTCCTGTTAAAAATGGAAGGGTTCAGGCCAATTAAGCATGACTCAGGGAGGGGATTGAGTAGAGTGATGGGATTAAAACTCACCCAGCTAGGAGGATTGTACATAGAAAATCCTTCCCGGAGCGTAAGACAAGCGAACTCCTCTTTATCCCCTGTATACAGATCGGCCAGTATTGCGGCCAGGGCGGTAAGGGAATCCGGACCCTTTCGTCCACAGCACGAGGCATCATCTTCCCCATTGTAGTGCCACATGGGAAGCCCCCTGAATTGGAGTGGCTGAACACCTCGCACTGTGGAAGTGGCCATCACCTCGACTATTGATAATCCGGATTGGGCGAGTGTCCTTACCTTGCCCATTAATTGTTGGACTTCCGCACTATCTTCCTCCTCGAGGCTCCAAGGGTGCCAGTTGTGGCGTTTCTTCAATGGAGCACTGGTAAATTCGGGAAGGCCCATTCGGACTGGGTCAGGGAGAGCGACATCCTCAATATGGAACCACTCTGAGGGCCACTCTTCGGACGCCTTCTTCGGCATGCCGGATAAGTATCTGGTCCTGGCTATGCGCCATATTTCGGCACCGCCCACCTCAAATATAGATCCCTTTTAGGAGCGAGGGAGGGGGCAGAACAGTTTCCTCCATAGCTCGAAATGGGCCTCGCAGCCCAGGAATAGCTCGCAAAGAGCAACGTAGCCCGCGATGTGCAGAATGGAGGCCGGCGTGAGATTGTGCAGTTGTAGGCTGTAGTACTCCAGAAGACCTCGAAGGAAGGTGTGGATTGGAAACCCGATGCCTCTTATTAAGAAGGATGTAAAGCACACTCGCTCCCCTGGTTTGATTGGGTAAATTTTCCGCCAAGGCTTCGCCCCTAAAAGAGGTTAATCCTGCCCGGACAGGGACTAGATCCACAGGGGGAGGAATCCCTATGTTTGAAGCTTACTTAACTGGTCGTGGGATACTGAGCATTTCCCCCAATCACCTTTTTCGGAGCCATGGGGACGGAAGGAAGAACTGGGAATGCTAGCCATGCTGGAATGATTTCTCCTAGCAAGCTCTAAGGATTTTCCGCTCGATGTGGAATCGGATCTGAGATCCAGCCTCTTTAAATAGACGTGCTTCTTACATGGCCAGGGTGGTATGTGCAAAAAGTACTCTGACCTTTCGTGTTTGCTTGACATGTGGAAGCCGAAGCGGTGGAGGCGCAGAAGCCAATGGGTACGACATTAAATGGAAAGTCGAGTATGACTCTTCGGATCAAACGCTTTAAAGAGTTCGGAGGAAGAACCCGCCTTGCAATGCCGAAGACTATCAGCGTGCCGGACACATCGTCATTAAAGCCTGGTTCGGGGGCTACTGAGGGAGTCCTGGATTAAGGGGTCCTCGGGCGTCCGGCCTATGTTACATGGGTCGGACTATTGGGCCATGAAGATACAAGATAGAAGACTTCCTCCCGTGTCCGGATGGGACTCTCCTTTGCGTGGAAGGCAAGCTAGGCGTCCGGATGTATTATTTCCTTTCTCTGTAACCGACTTTGTATAACCCTAGGCCCCTCCGGTGTCTATATAAACTGAAGGGTTTAGTCTATAGAGACAATCACAATCAGACAGGCTAGACCTCTAGGGTTTAGCCACAAGGATCTCGTGGTAGATCAACTCTTGTAATCCTCATACTCATGAAGATCAATCAAGCAAGACGTAGGGTAATACATCCATCAAGAGGGCCTAAACCTGGGTAAAACATCGTGTCCCCTGCCTCCTGTTACCATCGACCTTAGACCCACAGTTCGGGACCCCCTACCCGAGATCCGCCAGTTTTGACACTGACACCTGGGCCTCCACAGTCTTAGGCCGGCCCAACAACCGCCACACCGAATAAGGGGGGGGTTAGGGTTGGCGATCGATCGAAACCTGATCCACTCCTGGCATCGGCGCCTCCGACAAAGGACTTGGACGCCGCGCCCTCCTCAAGATCTGGCGATCACCGATGCGCCACGGAACAAGCGTCCTCGTCCGAAGACGGGGGTCGCTGCAGCGGAGCACCGGTGAGGCCAAGGCTCGTCAAAGCCCATGCTCCAAGGTGGCGGCTAGGGCGGCAATGGCACGACCAAAGAGGCAGCCAAAGTGCAGACCCGTGCGGTTTCTCGAGCTCGCGGCCATCTCCAGCTGTGGCGGGACGGTGGGGTCGGCGTTCTCCATCCTTGGTCCAAGGCGGAGATGCCAGAGGGTGTGGAGGCAGAGCCCAGGCGGTTGGCGCGGGCCACGAGCACGGTCGGGCGGAGCGCGGCCATAGCCTGGCGCTACGGGCCATGACGCGGGCATGCATGGGCGGGTACGGCCGCGGCCACGGCCAGGTGCGTGCGCAGGTGGCGAGGCCACGACGCTGGCTACAGTCGAGCACGCATGCATGGAGTCGTCAGCCATTGGCAAAGGAGGAAGAGGACAGAGGCGCGAGTACCATCTCACGCGCGGTTGGCACCGAGGCCGTGACATGCGGCACGATGGCCGCGTCAAACGGCACGGTCGCCGGGTCTTGTGGTGTGGTGGCCATGGCCTGGTGCGGGCTCGGGCGGAGCATGGGTGGGCGCGGGCAGCGGCCACGGCGCCGGCGAGTGCAGCGCCTAGCTGGGCGTGTGGCGCTTCATGGCACGAGGCCTAAGGCATCGTGCACTCGCCTTCTCCGCCATGGCTGGTGCTGGGAGTCCAGTCCGAGGGCTCTGCAACTTCAACATCAGCGATCCGTTTTTGTGGATGGAGTGGTTTGTCGCTTCGCTCAGAGAAGACCGTGCTGATAACGTATTGGAAGGTTAAAGCGAATGAAGTGAATCGCAAATCAACTCTTGTATTGATCGATGGAGAAGTTACAATATATGCGTCCGAAAAGGACGCGATGGTACAAAGAGACGTTTGTTCCTAGCAAATAGACACCACGTCTCTGTAGGGATGTAACCGCAAGTTGGTTGGGATAAGGGTAGATTCCCTATTAATTAAACATGCTTAATTAATTCTAACAGTAACAACACATCATCATCATTTTCGTCCATGAGACATAATGACAACTTCTCATCATCATCATAGCCAAAATCAACACTAACTAATTGTTCTTAATACCTATGACCTACTCCTCTCTCCTACGTAAAATACCATAAAAGAGATAAATCGGTCCATCTCCGTAATGGAGAATGGAGATAAACCTATCGCCAACTTGTGGCTTGCGCACATTCATGTTGTCTCCAATTAGTTGCGTGTGCGCATTCATCACTTTGCTGCATTCTTTGATTTTGAGTCTTCCATCATTTGAAGAAATCTAGTATGTAGTATAGTAAGCCTTCGAAGGAGTTGGTCGTAAGCTAACCATATGCATATAACTTTCGATAAACAGCATGTAAGGCACAACCTCCTTCAGGAGCCTCTATTGAAAAAGGTAATAGTAACATATATAGTTAGCAATGTAGTTTATATACTTAAGAAGAATCTATGCAATAAAGTTAGCATCATTAACCAAATCTTACCAAGTTTTTGGTAATGAAGTTACCATCATGCAATTTATGGACTAGTGGCATGTATCCAGTAAAATTTGGGAGGATAGAATGGTTGGTTTTAAAGGACTCAACATCATCTATGAATGAGACAAGATAACCTTTCTCCTCAGAACTAAGCTAGGAGTCATAGCTATAGTATGTCATTTCTATAGCCTTCCGAGTATTTTTGGAAGATAAGAAATAAGATAAAAAATATAAATAAAGATGTTTAGTACCAATGAACACCAAATATTTTTAAATTAACAATATAAATTACTTAACTTAACAAATTAGTTTGACAAACTCACATTTAGGCAAAACTGGCGGCATACCCACATCCACCCAGATATCGATATTATCATCATCATCTTCGGGACAAATATAAAATATTATTTGTATACCCTCGTCAAATCCATATGCCTTGCAGGGAGCTTCCCAATTAGAGCAACTGAAATGGGAATGATTGTCCATATTGAACAGCTTAACCAGAAACACATAACCATGTTTAGTTCTTAAGTGAGCCCCTCCTCGTCTCCGTATTCTCAAAGTCTTTGAAACCGAGCTTCTGCAATACATATGGTCTTGCATGGCACGGGATGTACTAATCGAATTGAAAAAATCCAAAAATTACACGTTGACCAAAGGAAGCACAAGTGATGATATTAATTATGATGAAATGCTTGTTATTGTGTACCGTACAAACATCAAAGGTCTCATCCAGCTTCACGGTGAAATACCTATCATTTTGCAGGTGAGGATACATGTTGCACAAACCCCGGTCATCATAGCAGTAATCGCACTCCGGGACCCTATCGTCATCAGACATCTCCTGTGTTCAAAATTGAAAGATTAAGCTTCTGAATTTCAATATATGTAATGCAAAAACTTAATTCGATCATTAATATTCATCATGGGTTGACTTTCAGTTTGTCAAGACTTTTGCTGAAAACTCTCATTCAAGTGGTGTATATGGTGGGCACTCCCTATCTGATATATTCGACCATCGGTGATGGTCGCTCCTCCCTTCACCCCCAACTGCATTACACCAAAACGCTAGCACACGGGAACGAAGGAGAAGTGACACCCACGGCAATAGTCGGGATTCTTCTTCCTCTTTGACATTTGTGACCGTCCGAGTGAAAGCTCCTACTTTTATTTGAAAGTGCATTACTCCAAAATGTCTAGCACCTTCAAATGAAGAAGAAGCTTCCATCACGACAACATTCGGGATTCTTCTTCTCTCATATATATGGTGGAGACTCTCCCTCACTGATTTCTTGATGGTCATGTATGGAGCCTTGACAGACTTAAAGTCAACCCGAAATGTCGTTTAATCATATTTCTAGAAAATCTGGGCCACTCGATATTTCCTACATATTCTAGCATAAGTCATGCCAAAATTTACAGAAAAATCCGGCATGACCTTTGCTAAAAAGGACATATATCGAGTGCCTAAAATTTGCCAAAATGGAAATTAATCAACACTCCGGCAAAACATAGGTCACTCTGAGGTGTTCCCTGCAAACATAGGTGAGGGAGTCCTGGATTAGGGGGTCTCCGGACAGCCGGATTATATCCTTTGGCCGGACTGTTGGACTATGAAGATACAAGATTGAAGACTTCGTCTCGTGTCCGGAATGGACTCTACTTGGCATGGAAGGCAAGCTAGGCAGTACGGATATGGATATATCCTCCTTTGTAACTGACCTTGTGTAACCCTAACCCTCTCCGGTGTCTATATAAACCAGAGGGTTTTAGTCCGTAGGACACAACAATTACATACAATCATACCATAGGCTAGCTTCTAGGGTTTAGCCTCTCTGATCTCATGGTAGATCTACTCTTGTACTACCCATATCATCAATATTAATCAAGCAGGATGTAGGGTTTTACCTCCATCAAGAGGGCCCGAACCTGGGTAAAACTTCGTGTCCCCTACCTCCTGTTACCATCCGCCTTAGACGCACAGTTCGGGACCCCCTACCCGAGATCCGCCGGTTTTGACACCGACATTGGTGCTTTCATTGAGAGTTCCTCTGTGTCGTCGATGTTAGGCTTGATGGCTCCTACTATCATCGATAGCGATGCAGTCCAGGGTGAGACTTTCCTCCCCAGATAGATCTTTGTGTTTGGCAGCTTTGCACTGCGGGCCAATTCGCTTGGCCATCTGGAGGAGATTGAAAGCTACGCCCCTGGCCACCAGGTCAGGTTTGGAAGCTTAAACTACACGGCCGATGTCCGCGCAGACTTGATCTTCGACGGATTCGAGCCTCTGCCTTGTGCATCACGCGGTCACGATGAGTACGATTTAGCTCTACCATCAGACAGTGTTCAGGAGATCGCACCGGCAGCCGCTCCGACCCTCAATTCGGAGCCAGTTGCGCCGTCCATGGACGGGTGGATGGACCCCGCCACGGAGGCCTTACCCTCAGCAGTGATCGAGCCGAACATCGACCTTACCTTGCACGAGTGTTGTATTGTTAAACTGTCGGATCATTCTCCGGCCACGGACTTCGAACCGCCTGCACCCGTTCCTATCGAATCCGATTGGGCATCGATCATGGAGTTTACCTCCGCGGATATCTTTCAGCACTCGCCCTTCGGCAACATACTGAACTCATTAAGGTCTCTCTCCTTGTCAGGAGGATCCTGGCCGAACTATGTCTGGCAGGACTAGGATGCGGACGACGAAGAAATTCACGGCCCACCCACCACCCACTTAGTAGCCACTGTCGATGACTTAACTGACATGCTCAACTTCGACTCCAAAGACATCGACAGTATGAACGACGATGCAGGATACGAAGAGGAACCACTGCCCACAGGGCACTGGATAGCCACCTCATCATACGATATATACATGGTGGATACACCCAAAGAAGGCAATGGCGACGAGACAGCAGAGGATGACCCCTCCAAGAAGCAACCCAAACACCGACGTCAGCGGCGCCGCTCTAAGTCCCGCCAAAGCAAAAGTGGTGATGCTGGCATAGGAGGTAATAACACTCCGGATAGTGCCGACGACAACAATAACCCCCTCCAGCAAGAGTTAGAGCGGGAGGATGAAAGATCTAGCCCTCCTGAGAGAGTGGCAGATGGAGGAGCGGAGGATGATAATTACATGCCCCCTCCGAAGACGAGGCAAGCCTCGGTGATGCCGAATTCACCGTGCCAGAGGATCCCGTCGAACAAGAGCGCTTCAAGCGCCGGCTTATGGCCACGGCACATAGCCTTAAGAAAAAGCAGCAGCAGCTTCAAGCTGATCAAGATCTGCTAGCTGACAGATGGACTGAAGTCCTCGCGGCCGAGCAATATAAACTCGAGCGCCCCTCCAAGAGTTACCCAAAATGCAGTTGCTACCTCGACTGGAGGAAGAAGCGTATGATGCAGCTGATCGGCCACCTCGTGGCCGTGATAGAGAGGCATTCCAGCCAAAAGCTCATCCAGCACCCCGACGCCATTCAAACAAAAAAGCATGGGGAAACACACCAGACCTGCAAGACGTATTGGAGGACAAAACAAAACATGCAAGATCGATCTACGAATCACGAGGGCGCGCCACTATGCGAGACGATAAATGTCATGCCGGATACAGTAAAAGTAAATCCGGTCGGGCCGAACACAGCGGGCAAGACCCATTCGAGCTGCGTCGTGATATAGCCCAATAAAGAGGCGCCGCACACCCCTTATGCTTCACAGACGAAGTAATGGATCATCAAATCCCAGAAGGTTTCAAACCTGTAAATATTGAATCATACGATGGCACAACAGATCCTGCGGTATGGATCGAGGATTACCTCCTCCACATCCACATGGCCCCAGTGATGACTTACACGCCATCAAATACCTCCCACTAAAGCTCAAAGGACCAGCGCGGCATTGTCTTAACAGCCTGCCAGCAGAGTCCATTAGCTGTTGGGAAGATCTGGAAGCCGCATTCCTCGACAACTTTCAGGGCACTTATGTGCGACCACCAGATGCCGATGACTTGAGCCACATAATTCACCAGCCAGAAGAATCGGCCAGGCAATTCTGGACTCGGTTCCTTACAAAGAAAAATCAAATCATCGACTGTCCGGATGCAGAGGCCTTAGTAGCTTTTAAACACAACATTCGCGACGAGTGGCTAGCCCGGCACCTTGGTCAGGAAAAGTCGAAATCTATGGCAGCCCTCACGACACTCATGACCCGCTTTTGTGCGGGAGAAGACAACTGGCTGGCTCGCAGTAATAATATGTCAAAGAACCATGGTACTTCGGATACCAACGACGGCAATAGCAGGTCATGTCGCAACAAACATACGCGCCGCATTAACAACAATAATACTGAAGATACGGCAGTCAATGCCGGATTCAAAGGCTCTAAACCCGGTCAGCGGAAAAAGGCATTCAAAAGACGCACTCCGGGCCCGTCCAGTTTGGACCGTATACTCGATCGCTCGTGTCAAATACACGGCACCCTCGACAAGCCAGCCAACCACACCAACAGGGATTGTTGGGTGTTCAAGCAGGCCGGCAAGTTAATTGCCGAAGACAAAGATAAGGGGCCACATAGCGATGACGAGGAAGAGCCCCGGCAGCCGAACACCGGAGGACAGAAGATGTTCCCCCCACAAGTGCGGACGGTGAACATGATATACGCAACCCACATCCCCAAGAGGGAGCGGAAGCGTGCGCTCAGGGACGTATATGCGTTGGAGCCAGTCGCCCCAAAGTTCAACCCATGGTCCTCCTGTCCGATCACCTTCGATCGCAGGGACCACCCCACTAGTATCCGTCATGGCTGATTCGCCGCACTGGTCCTAGACCCAATCGTTGATGGATTTCACCTCACTCGAGTCCTTATGGATGGCGGCAACAGCCTGAACCTGCTTTATCAGGACACAGTGCGCAAAATGGGTATAGACCCCTCAAGGATCAAACCCACAAAAACAACCTTTAAAGGCGTCATTCCAGGTGTAGAGGCCCATTGCACAGGCTCAATTACACTGGAAGTGGTCTTCAGATCCCCGGATAACTTCCGAAGCGAAGAATTAATCTTCGATATAGTCCCGTTCCGCAATGGTTATCATGCACTGCTCGGGCGAACCGCATTTGCGAGATTCAATGTGGTACCGCATTATGCATACCTTAAGCTCAAGATGCCAGGACCTCGTGGGGTTATTACAGTGAATGGAAACATAGAGCACTCTCTCCGAACGGAGGAGCACACTGCGGCCCTCGCAGCAGAAGCGCAAAGCAGCCTCTCAAGGCAATCCACCAGTTCGGCATCTCAAGACCCGGACACCTTCAAGCGCGCTCGGAGTAATCGGCATCTAGACCGCCTGGCACGATCTGAGCTTGCGTAGCAATGCGGCCCCCACCCCAGTCCCAGCCAAGCAGCGAAATCCGTGCCACGCATACATAATTACACATTAAAAATACCATGGGCACAGGTGGGGAGGGGGGCACAACTACGGCACGCTCCAAGAGGCGGCCTAAACCGCACTAGGGGCTTCCCACTTTGTTATTTTTCTCTTTCAGGACTTTAATCTCTGGAAACCTTGTCCGGCAGCATGATTGCCGAACACATGATGCAGCAACCAAGAGAGGTAGAAAGCTACGTCACACCACGGAACTCCTAGGTGGATTACGATAATGAGTGAAATATTTGCTTTAATACTATTCCTCAGCTTGCCCTTGGAAGGGACATAATCCTACTTTTTGCTTATCGCACTATCTGTATCATTCTGCTTTAACGCACCTCTTTGAATAAACAACGCATAACATTACGACTATTATTGCATTCTTGTTATATATATATATATGTGTTCATTAATGACACCTTGCAACCGTACACTTTGGTACGGCCAACACACTAGGGGCTTAAGTACCCCACAATATGGTGTGAGAAGTCCGAACACTTTCACAAGTGCGGCACCCCGAACTTATAGCATTATATGCATCAGCTCTGAATCATGTCTTTGGTCAAATGTTGGGTTTTCCCGGCTCCTATGTTTTGGTACCTTACGTTCCGCTCTATCGGCTAAGGTAGTGCTAGGAGAACTACTATGATTGTGCCCCGGTTTGGCTGGGCTAAGCACCTCAGTAGAGAAAGCTAAAACTGACTGTCATGATAAGGCGAGAGACTGGTCGCTGTTCGGCGAGGTTTCGAGTCCCTAAAGACTTATGCCGCTTAGAGCGAGGAGCCGGTCCTAACCGGCTTAAAGGCGTGTATCGCACCCTGAATTCGGCCTTCCGAATACCAGGGGCTTCACTGAAATTTAAAATTATAGAATTATATGGTTAAGTGAGAGTGATAAAGCATTATTAGTCCGGTTGCCTTGTTCGCTGTGCTGAGCACCTCCCTCGAAGGACCCAAACATGGGAACAAGAGTGCTCAGGTTTATCCCGAACACCCCAGCACTCGTGGCATGGGGGCAGAAGCCAAGGACTAGCCATCTCTCAGATTGGATAAACAGCCGAACAGAAGGTAATATTTTAAATTCAAACAAACGTTGCATAGCGCATATGAAACAAGTTTTCATCATACAGGATCACACGAGCAAGTTTACTCAAATATTACATCCTTTGAACATTCGTCCGCTACAAGACGGGCACCCTTCAGGACACCCTCATAATAAATTTCGGGGGTGCGATGCTCCTTGCCCTGCGGCGGTCCCTCCTTGATCAGCTTCACGGCATCTAGCTTGGCCCATTGCACCTTCACGCGGGCGAAAGCCCGGCGTGCACCTTCGATGCAGACAGACCGCTTGACGACCTCCAGCCATGGGCTGGCATGCACAAGCCGCCTCACCAGGCCGAAGTAGCTGTTCGGAAGGGTGTCGCCAGGCCACAGCCGGACTATAAAGCCCTTCATGTCCTGGTCGGCCGCCTTGTATAGCTCGACCAGCTGCTTTAGCTGGTCGCTCATAGGCACCGTGTGTTCGGTCCCAGTATATTGGGCCCAGAACAACTTCTCCGTTGAGCTTCAATCCTCGGCCTAGTAAAAAGTTGCGGCATCTGACACGCTGCGGGGAAAATTTGCGAATGCTCCTAGAGAGCTACGGATTCGGGTAAGTAACAGTACTTTCACATGCTTGCTTTGCATATAGAATGCCTTACCCGCCGCTATCTTCCTCATCACATCAATCTCCTGGAGGGCCTTCTGTGCTTCGGCCTTGGCACTCTTTGCACTTTCACGGGCGGCGACAAGCTCGGACTCTCGCGTCTTCGAGTCATGCTCCAACACCTCATGCTTCGACACGAGAGCTTGGAGCTCTTGCTGCACCTCGCCCACCCGTGCTTCTTGCCTTTCCCGCTCGGTTCGCTCCTTGGCCGCTTTGTCTTCGGCCTCGGTTAGCGCTTGCTTCAGGGTCGCCACCTCGGTCGTGGCCCCTGGCAAATATACGATGATCCTGTCATTTTGCAATCGCGTCTTCTTTTATATATACATAGACAGGGTATTACTTACCCATGTTCTCCTCGAGCTGCCTCTTGGCAAGGCCGGGCTCTTTCTTGGACCCCTCGAGGTCCTGCTTCAGTGTGGCGACCTCCGCAGTCAGTGCGGCTGAGGCCAGCAGCGAAGCCTGCATACGCATATAGACATAATTATGTTAGACTCCTGCGGTATTATTTGATCCTCTATTCAGCTTTTCTTTTTGAACACCGAACAGAGCATCAGGGGCTACTGTCTATGCGGTAATAATTTTCCTATATTTCGAATACTTACCTCAAAGCCTGTTAGAAGGCTGGCACAGGCTTCAGTCAATCCGCTCTTGGCGGACTGAACCTTCTGGACCACCGCACTCATAATAGTACGGTGCTCCTCGTCGATGGAAGTGCTGCGAAGCGCTCCCAGTAGATTGTCCGGCACCTCTGGATGGATAGAGGTCACCGGCATAGGCGTCTTGCCCCTCTTGGAAGGAGGCCTCCTGCTCGAGTCCGGAACCACTGGAGGTTCCGATGCGGTGTTCGGCTGAGGGCCGAACTCGGAGCCCTCAGGGGCCTTGTTCCCTCTGCTCCCGGAGTCCGGAAGGTCGCCTTGAGGTGCCTCCGGGACTGTCTCCCCTCGACCCGGTGCCTCTTGAGACAATACCTCGGCGTCATCCGCGGAGCAAGGGGAGGTGGCGGTCGGAAGTGGATTGCTATCCATATCCGACGAGCCCAGGGAGCCGTCTGACGATACATCGATACTGGCTCGTGGCGGCCTGCATAATCATATTCGGCATTAGGGGAAGCAGTGCGACAAAGGAATGCTATGAGTTACTCTGGTATCCGAATACTTGCGACTTCGCAGGGGCTTGGCCCTGAGCAGCCACTCGTCTTCGCCTTCGGCGGCGGTGGTGCAACTGTCCGGAAGGAGAGTCCTTCCCTTCTTGGACCCTTCGGCCTCCCCATATGGGGCGGCCTTCCTTTTCTTGTCTCCACCAACTGGAGGGGGAGCATCTTCTTCTTCCTCCTCGTCTTCGGGGGAGGAGTGTGCCGCAACGTTATCGGATGACGAGTCCGATGACGCCTGGTGTCGGGACGTCTTTTGGGTTCCCTTGGCCTTCTTGGTCTTCTCCGGCATCTTGTAAGGGGCCAGAGTCAGCATCTTCGTCAGGAGAGCGTCTGCTGGGCCTTCGGGCAAAGGAGCCAGACAGTCGATCTGTCCGGTCGTCTCCTGCCAGTCCTGTCAAAGGTACGGGAGTTTAGATCCCGCATAAAGGCAAACTATGAAAAACAAGTATCCTGTGAGAGGTAAAACAGCTTACCGCGCTGGCTTGGCGCTTCACGCAGAATCCGCGATCCTCGATAGTGGGAGGGGGAACCTTGGCACCCTTGAATAGCACCTTCCAGACATCCTCGTGAGTTGTGTCAAAGAGCCTGTTCAGAGTTCGGTGCTGGGCCAGGTCGAACTCCCACAAGTTGAAAGCTCGTTGTTGGCACGGGAGGATCCGGCGAATGAGCATGACCTGGACTACATTGACGAGTTTGAGCTTCTTGTTCACCATGTTTTGAATACATGTTTGGAGTCCGGTAAGCTCTCCCGAACTACCCCAGGACAGGCCCTTCTCTTTCCAGGAGGTGAGTCGCGTGGGGATGCCAGATCGGAACTCGGGGGCCGCTGCCCATTTAGGGTCACGCGGCTCGGTGATGTAGAACCACCCCGATTGCCACCCCTTTACGGTCTCCACGAAGGAGCCCTCGAGCCATGTGACGTTGGGCATCTTGCCCACCATGGCGCCTCCACACTCTGCCTGGCGGCCGCTCACTACCTTCGGCTTGACATTGAAGGTCTTCAGCCATAAGCCAAAGTGGGGCTTGATGCGGAGGAAGGCCTCTCACACGATGATAAACGCCGAGATGTTGAGGATAAAGTTTGGGGCCAGATCGTGGAAATCCAGGTCGTAGTAGAACATGAGCCCCCGGACGAATGGGTGGAGAGGGAATCCCAGTCCGCGGAGGAAATGGGTAAGGAACACTACCCTCTCATGGGGCCTGGGGGTGGGCATGAGCTGCCCCTCATCTGGGAGCCGGTGCGTGATGTCGTCGGGCAGGTATCCGGCTCTCCTCAGCTTCTTGATGTGTCCCTCCATGACTGAGGAGACCATCCACCTGCCTCCCTCTCTGGACATGGTTGGAGAAGGTCGAGGTGGGAAATGCGGACTTGGGCGCTGGAGCTCGAGTGTGGGAAAAAGGATGAGCAAGGGAGGAAGAAGGCGTGGATGAAAAGGTGAATCCTTATCCCTTTATATGGGGGGATGAAACTATGCGTCCCCACTAGCCTGGTAAAACTCGCTTATCCCCCAAGCGCCGTAATCGATGGCGCGGTTGGGTTACCCATGCCCGTATTGATGAGAATCCCGTGATAAGGGGACACGATCTCTGCTTTGACAAGACGTGTCAAAAAACTGCCTCGCATTATGTGTGGGACTAGTTAAAGGAAACGGTTCGGATAATCACCGGGCCATGACATAATGTCATGCTGCCAAAACAAGTCAGTGAATTAGATTTGTGGAAATATTATTCTCTCTATGGTGGTATGTGGAACTTATTTTGCAGGGTCAGACACTATCCTTGTATTCAAATTCTTCCATGGTGTATTCGGAGGAGGAACCCACCTTGCAATGCCGAAGACAATACTGCGCGCCGGACTCATCGTCATTGAAGCCTGGTTCAGGGGCTACTGAGGAGTCCTGGATTAGGGGGTCTCCGGACAGCCGGATTATATCCTTTGGCCGGACTGTTGGACTATGAAGATACAAGATTGAAGACTTCATCTCGTGTCCGGATGGGACTCTACTCGGCGTGGAACGCAAGCTAGGCAGTACGGATATGGATATATCCTCCTTTGTAACCGACCTTGTGTAACCCTAACCCTCTCCGGTGTCTATATAAACCGGAGGGTTTTAGTCCATAGGACACAACAATAACATACAATCATACCATAGGCTAGCTTCTAGGGTTTAGCCTCTCTGATCTCGTGGTAGATCTACTCTTGTACTACCCATATCATCAATATTAATCAAGCAGGACGTAGGGTTTTACCTCCATCAAGAGGGCCCGAACCTGGGTAAAACTTCGTGTCCCCTGCCTCCTGTTACCATCCGCCTTAGACGCACAGTTCGGGACCCCCTACCCGAGATCCACCGGTTTTGACACCGACAATAGGCTACTTGGGCAAGCACTTGTAGCAGACAACACCCATATCACATGTCTAAATCTCCATCATATTTGAAAGGCCTACATTGAAATTTTTCTATTCCATGGAAATTGTCACAGCTACTCATCATCTACTACTCTACTACATCTATCAAAACATATACATCATCATCGACATAGGGATGTGACTGGTCTCACCTCGAGGTCGGAGGAGGTCGGTGACGAGGACGATGGCGGGGTGATGCAGGGTCCTTGATTTATGCAAAAACAAAATATAAACAAAAACATTATTATCCTCATTTTTGGGTTTAGTGAAACCCTAAACCCTAGAAAAATGCCTAGTTTTTTACCTAATGTCTCTTGAACCATAGAAACCATTACTAATTTTTGTATTCTATTCTATTCAAATAACCTAAATTAATACTAATTTTTTAAAGGTATTTGGTTGTTTTGCCCCTACATTACTAAAAAAATTATACTCCATTCCAATAATCTACATTATTGAAAATTTCCTATTCTATTCAAATAATCTGCAATACTAAATATCTTATAACCCCTACATTTAACAAAAATTTACATTCTACATTCTATTGTATTCGAAAAACATTAAAATACCTACATTCTAGAAAATAGAGGGAGGAGGGATGGAGGGAGGTAGGAGGGAGGATGGTGCCCGGAGGTAGATGGAGGGAGGGAGGAGAGAGAGGAGGAGGGCAGACGGCCGAGGAGGGAGGAGGGAGGAGAAAGGAGAGATTAGGAGGAGGGAGGTAGCTTACCGACGAGGAAGGAGGCAGCGACGGCGGTAGAAATGCAGCGAAGGAGGGCGGGCGCGGGCCAAGGGAGGGTGGTCGGAGCAGTGTGGGGGCAGGCCGCCGACGAGGGTGGGAGAGAGAGTGGAGATGGAGAGTGAGGAGGGAAGACTAAGAGGTCAGGTGCGGAGGACGATGATAACGTGGGCTTATTAGTAGTGTGTGTTCTGGCCCAACGCTACTGCAAAAGTCAATAGCTGTAGCGCAAGTCCAGGACAGGCGCTGCTGCTAAGTGGGGATGGCCACATAGGCCTTGGCAGGCCATAACAGCAGCGTGGTTTGCCATAACGCACTACTACTAACAACCTATTACTAGCGCTCGAACCTAGAAAGCGCTACTACTAATTAGCAGTAGTGCCTCTTTTTAAACCGCATCGCTGCTAAGGTTTTGTGTATAAGCTTTTCCCTAGTAGTGACCTATAGTCTGTAGAGGCTGTCGAACCCAAAATCAACACTCCATAGGAATTAGCATGTATGCTTTGCAAGGTGGTTAACACATTTATGATATCTGCCAATGTCCCTGGTGTGGGAGTCCTGGATTAGGGGGTCTTCGGACAGCCGGACTATCTCCATTGGCCGGACTGTTAGACTATGAAGATACAAGATTGAAGACTTCGTCTCGTGTCCGGATGGGACTCTACTTGGCGTGGAAGGCAAGCTAGGCAATACGGATATGTGTATCTCCTCCTTTGTAACCGACCTTGTGTGAACCCTAACCTCTCCGATGTGTATATAAACCGGAGGGTTTTAGTCCGTAGGACAACATACAATCATACCATAGGCTAGCTTCTAGGGTTTAGCCTCTCTGATCTCGTGGTAGATCTACTCTTGTACTACCCATATCATCAATATTAATCAAGCAGGACGTAGGGTTTTACCTCCATCAAGAGGGCCCGAACCTGGGTAAAACATTGTGTCCCATGCCTCCTGTTACCATCCGCCTTAGACACACAGTTCGGGACCCCCTACCCATGATCCGCCGATTTTGACACCGACATTGGTGCTTTCATTGAGAGTTCCTCTGTGTCGTCACCGTTAGGCTTGATGGCTCCTACTATCATTAATAGCGATGCAGTCCAGGGTGAGACTTTTCTCCCCGGAGAGATCTTCGTGTTCGGCGGCTTTGCACTGCAGGCCAATTCGCTTGGCCATCTGGAGCAGATTAAAAGTTACGCCCCTGGCCACCAGGTCAGGTTTGGAAGCTTAAACTACACGGCCGATATCCGTGGAGACTTGATCTTCGACGGATTCGAGCCTCTGCCTTGTGCGTCACGTGGTCATGATGAGTACGATTTAGCTCTACCATCGGATAGTGTTCAGGAGATTGCACAGGCAGCCGCTCCGACCCTCAATTCGGAGCCAGTTGCGCCGTCCATGGACGGGTGGATGGACCCCGCCATGGAGGCCTTACCCTCCGCGGCGATCGAGCCAAACATCAACCTTACCTTGCACGAGAGCCGTGTTGTTAAACTGCCAGATCCTTCTTCGGCCACGGACTCCGAGCCGCCTGCGCCTGTTCCTATCAAAACCGATTGGGCACCGATCATGGATTTTACCTCCGCGGATATTTTTTAGCACTCGCCCTTTGGCGACATACTTAACTCATTAAGGTCTATCTCCTTGTCAGGAGGATCCTGGCCGAACTGTGTCCGGCAGGATTGGGATGCGGACGACGAAGAAATTCAAGGCCCACCCACCACCCACTTAGTAGCCACTGTCGATGACTTAACCGACATGCTCGACTTCGACTCCGAATACATCAACGGTATGGACGATGATGCGGGAGACGAAGAGGAACCACTGCCCACAGGGCACTGGACAGCCACTTCACCACATGACGTATACATGGTGGACACACCAAAGGAAAACGACGACGAGGAACAGAAGGACGCAACAAAGGGTTGTTCCCTCGAGAAACAGTCAAAACGGCGGCGTAAGCGCCGCCCCAAATCCCGTCTCGGCAGAAACAACGATCATACAGACCCAGCGTTAGAGCAGGGGGAACCATTGCCAGACCACGGCAACACGGAGAATCAAGCCGAACAACCCGACTCTGTCAAAGATCATAGTCCAGATGACGTCACTCCGGATGGACACCCGGAGCAACAGAGTGCCCATCAAAGGCTCGTTGCCACCGCGAGGAGTCTAAAAAAACAGAAGCAAAGGCTCAAAGCTGCGCAAGACACACTCCAAATCAGATGGAACAAAGTACTCAACACAAAAGCAAAGTACGGTGGTAATCGCCCTACCAGGAGCTACCCGAAGCGGAAGTTGCTACCTGAATTCGATGAGGAGGCCTTAGATCCCCCACAACCAAAAATCAAAACAGCCATCTGGCCGGATAGGCGACCTCACGGCCAACATAAAGCGGCAAACAACGCCGCACATAAGCCAATACGCGATCCACGCGAGGACTCGCATTAAAAGGACGGCACAACCAGATCCATCTATGGACCATGTAAGTGCGCTCCAGCATACAACGCAACACAACAAATATCCGAAGAACGCGGTAGACCCAGATACAGGGGTGCCGCACACCCCCTGTGTTTCACCGATGAGGTGCTGGATCATGAATGTCCAGAGGGATTCAAACCCGTAAATATAGAGACGTACGACGGAACAACAGACCCTCGTGTCTGGATTGAGGATTATATCCTCCATATCCATATGGCTCAAGGAGATGACCTCCATGCCATTAAGTATTTACCCCTCAAACTCAAAGGGCCAGCTCGGCACTAGCTTAAGAGCCTCCCCGAAAGTTCCATCGGAAGCTGGGAAGAGCTCGAAGATGCTTTTCGGGCAAATTTTCAGGGGACTTACGTCCGACCTCCGGACGCGGACGATTTGAGTCATATAACTCAACAGCCCGAAGAGTCAGCCCGAAAGCTTTGGAACAGGTTTCTTACTAAAAAGAACCAAATAGTCGACTGTCCGGACGCCGAAGCCTTGGCAGCTTTTAAGCATAGCGTCCGTGACGAATGGCTTGCCAGACACCTTGGCCAAGAAAAGCCGAGAACAATGGCAGCATTAACAAGCCTCATGACCTGCTTTTGTGCGGGCGAGGATAGCTGGCTAGCCAGATGCAGCATCAGCGATCCCAGTACATCCGAAGTTAGAGATGGAAACGGGAAATCACGGCGCAACAACAATAACAAATGCCGGAATAAATAAGACAACACGAAGAGCACGGCAGTAAACGCCGGATTCAAAAGCTCTCGACCAAGTCAGCAAAAGCCGCCCTCTAAAGGCGGCAGAGAAGAACTGTCCAGCCTAAACAAAATTCTAGACCAAATATGTCAGATCTATAGCACCCCTGGTAACCCGCTAATCATACCCACAGAGAATGTTGGGTCTTCAAGCAGTTCGGCAAGCTCAACGCCGTACACAAGGGGGAGGATGCACCAAGCGAAGACGAAGATGAGCCTCCCAAGCAAGACATTGGGGAACAAAAGAAGTTTCCACCAGAAGTCAAAACAGTCAACGTGTTACACGTGATCAAGGGAAGAAACAAAGCGGCACTCCCAGAAAAATATGCCCAAAGGCCTATCACCGTGAAGTCCTGCCACTGGTCGTCTCAACCGATCACTTTCGACCATCGTTATTACTCAGCAAGTATCCGGCGTGCAGGATGGGCTGCCCTGGTATTAGACCCAATAATTGACGGATACCACTTTACAAGAGTCCTGATGGACGGTGGCAGCAGTTTAAACCTGATATACCAGGATACAACCCGTGAAATGGGGATAGATCCAACGAAAATTTGCCATAGCAACACTACCTTTAAAGGAGTAACGCCAGGCCCAGGGGCTCACTGCACGGGCTCCCTACTACTATAGGTTATATTCGGCTTCCCCGATAACTTCCCTAGCGAACATTTAACCTTCCACATTGCTCCGTTCCAAGGTGGCTATCAAGCACTACTTGGACGCGAAGCTTTCGCTCGCTTTAATGCAATACCACATTATGCTTCCCTCACACTCAAGATGCTCGGTTCACATGGCATCATTACAGTGAATGGAAATATTGAGCGATATTTGTGCGCTGAAGAGAGTGTGACTGCCTTGGCAGCCGCACACTAAAAACGGCCTCACCAACTAAAGCATTTGATAGGTCCTCAAGACCACGGACATGGTTAGACGAGTCCGACGCAGCTATATGTAATTCATACCGGATTGATGGCCACACCCCTATTACAAATACAAGGGGCTCAACGCGCGCAGACAAGTGGCAATTTTTACTCATCTTTAATTATACATGGTTTCTTTAAAAACTACCTTTCTGCACGACAACTTTTCACCTAAGTTCCTCTCTTTTACAGATGACCATCGTGTTACACCCATCCAGGATACGGCACAATGGAGACACAGGCACAGACGTGCAGCAAGGACCCGCTCCAAGGATTCTTTTTAGATTAAGACCCTGCGTAAACCTTTTACACATCCCTCGGATTCTCAAACACAATGGAGAAGGATGCTGACGTCTTGGCATGTGGCAACGTCAGAATAAACGCCGGTACTTGGACACAAGGGGCTTCTAACAAAGGGCACTATTTAGGCCCGGTTTATACCATAAAGACCGAATACCTTAGGGAGTGTTCGGCGTCACGAGTTTGGCCTTATATGCATCAGCTCCGAATCATGTCTTTGGTCAAATGTTGGGTTTGCCCTGCTCCTGTGTTTTGGTGCCTTACGTTCCGTTCTATCGGCGAAGGCAGCACCAGGAGAACTACTGCGATTGTGCCCTGGTTCGCCCAGACGAGCACCTTAGTAGAGAAAGCCGAAAACTGATTGTCATGATATAGCGCGAGACTGGTCAACCACTCGATGACCTATCGGAATGTTAGAATTCCTCCGCTTTAACGAAGGGCTGTTTCCCAGCCAGGCATATACACACCCCAAGTTTGGGAGAGTGCGGAGCCACCAGGGGCTATATAGTAGCCCCACCGTCAAACTCCTATGGCTAAGTGAAAGTGTTAAAGCATCATAGTCCGGTTGCCTCGTTCGCGGCGCTATCACCTCCTTAATAGGACCAAGACATTGGGTTAAGTGTGAACACGCGTTTTCTGCGAACACCTCCGCATTATATGCGTGGGGGTTGAAGCCGACGACTGCAATCTTTCAGGTTATATACATATATACATAAACTGCCGCACAGGAGGCATCATATTACTTTCCGGCAAAAGTATAAATACAGCCTTACTACATTTCATAAAAACATTGTGCTTACAATGGGAATACATGTCACTCAAACATAATATTCTTCGAGCACTGGGACTCTATCAAACGAGCACCCTCAAGAACCTCTTCAAAACAGTGCTCGGCAACTACTTGGCCTATGGCCGAACCTTGCGCCGCAATAGTGGTAGCATCCATCTCCGCCCAGTATGCCTTGACACGGGCAAAGGCCATCCGCGAGCCTTCTATGCACGCCGACCTATTCATCGCATTGATGCGCGGCACCGCACCAAGGAACTGCTGCACTAAGCTGAAATAGTTGTTCGGCTTCGGCTTCTCTGCCCACAAATGATCTACGACGGACCTCATGGCAAGTCCGTACAACCTATTAAGTTCGGCCCATTCGGCTAGTTGATTAGTCAAGGGAAGCGGACGCTCTGGAACATTAAATTGCGACCAGAACAGCTTGTCCACTTCACGATTTGTCTGATCTCGGAAGTATTCGACCGCATCGACAGCGCTTGCCGCCAAGTCCATATATGCGTCTGCCGAACTCCACAACCAATCCAGAGGGGCATACCGCAGATCTCCGAACTTCCTCTGCAGCAGAAAGGGCTTCCCAGCCGCAATATCCCCGGCTTCGCGCAGCTCCTCCTTCTTCGCCCTCATAGCAGAGCGAGTGTCTTTGGTCACCATCGTGGCCTTTTCAACATCCGCTGCCTTCACTCGGTTCTCCTTTTCAAGGAACTGGCAACGGTCGGCAGTGTCTTTTAATTCTACGGCCATCTTGGCCATCTTTTCTTTGCTTTCGCAATGCGCGGCCTTCTCGGCTCTTAACTCTTCGGGCGCCTTCAAAGCAGCCGCATTACTAACTCTTGCTTGTTCCTTGGCTCGGGCAAGTTCCGCCCAAAGGGTCTCCACGGTGGCAGCTCCATCTGCAGTCACGACATATTAAAGATACTGGCATCATGCTGCTCTTACTATGTGATGTTGACCGGAAATACATTACTTACCCTGTGCCTTGTCAAGCCGCTTGTTAACAAGCTCGATGTCGGCATCTGCCGCATCCAGTTGCCGCTTTAGTTCGGCAAACTCATTAGTCTAGCCAGCCACCGGAGCTCCCATCACCTGCACATAAAGCGGTATGATTATTACCTGGGACTATGATCCTCTGTTCGCCGCCGTTCTCGACGACGACCACAGTCTCAGGGGCTACTATCTACACAGGGCACACCTAAAAATGTGCGGTACTATCAAAAAGTATATCGTTTCACGTACCTCAAAGCCCGTTAGTAGACTCATAAAGGATCCATGCAATTCGCTTTCGGCGGACAAAATTCTTTCCATCACTGTACCCATCAACGTACGGTGTTCTTTTGAGATGGCCGCTCGCTCCAACAGCTCCCTCAGTACGTCCGACCGCATACCAGACGGTGTCGGACTCTTTTGTTTGCTCTCTTCAAGAGCCGGGCGCTGGGGACTTCGGGTGACTATAGGATTATCTTCTGGCCTCACCGGATCCGGAGAGGCCCTCCGCGACGACACTTCAAGGTCGCCCGCTTCTTGAGCGGGGGAGTCCGGGGGAGGCGTTTCGCTCTCCATCATCTCTGGAAGAAGATCCCTGAAGACGAGCTCTGCTGAGAAGGGCTAAGATCCAAATTGCAAGATAAACGCTTCGGTTATTTTCCTCAGAGGTAAGGTAGTATATCTCCACTATTAAAGTACTTTCTGATTACTTACAGCTCGTTGGAGGGCTGATCCTCGCACAGACTTTGTGTGGCAAAAGCACCCTCCAAGGCAGGACCCTCTAGTGGAGACTTCTTCTCCCGTTTGGAAGCCTCGGTTTCCGGATCTTCAGAGGCAGTCCTCTTCCTTCCCCGAAGCGAGAGAAGGTCAGATTCTTCTCCTTGGTTATCCTCCTTCACGGAGGTGCTCAACCCCTCGGTTGGAATTGGTAGCGATGGGGGGCCGCTTTTGACCTCATTATTCCCCCTTTATCTTCCTTTGAGGGCTCCGGGCAGGGTGCTAGCTCAAGCATCTTTTCCAGTACCGGATTCTCCAAACCCTCAGGAAGGGGGGCCGAACACCGAATCATCTTCGCCTTTGTTAACCAGTCCTGGTCAAAGAGCGACTTCTCAGAATGATGTCATGGTAAATAAAGACAGTGTGTTCGACTAAAGGATTACTTACTTGGTCGGCGGTATGGTTGCTGCTCAGGCACACGCCCTCGGTAGTATCCGGACACTCTATTTGGGGTCCGAAGAATGATTTGTACATCTCCTTGTGCGTCAGGCTGAGGAAATTCTGAATAATACGCAGCCCTTCTGGGTTGAACTCCCACATGCGGAGGGCCCGGCGTTTGCAAGGCTGGACTCGACGAACCAGCATGACTTGCGCCACCATAACCAGACTGAAATCTCCTTCGAAGAGATCGCGAATGCGGCTCTGCAGTATAGGCACATCCTTGGCTGGACCCCAGCTCAGTCCTCTACTAATCCATGACATCAGTTGTGGTGGAGGGCCCGAGCGGAAAGCAAGGGCAGCCACCCACTTGGCACTTCTAGGAGCTGTGATGTAAAACCACTCCTGTTGCCATAATCCGGACACCTCTAGAAAGGAACCTTTGGGCCACGGAGCTCCAGATATCTTGCTTATTAATGCGCCTCCGCACGCTGCATACTGCCCCTCGACCATCTTCGGCTTCACGTCAAAGGTCTTGAGACACAGGCCGAAGTGAGGGGTAATGCGGAGGAAGGCCTCACACACGACAATGAATGTCGAGATGTGGAGAAAGGAGTCTGGGCTAGATCGTGGAAATCTAGCCCGTAATAGAACATCAAACCCCTAACAAAGGGATCCAGGGTGAGGCCTAGACCTCGGAGGAAGTGAGAGATGAACACAACGTTCTCGTTGGGTTCAGTAGTAGGGACGAGCTGCCGTCGGGCAGGCAGCCGATGTGAAACCTCGGCGGTCAGGTATCTGGCCTCCCTCAACTTCTTGATATCCTCTTCCGTAACAGAGGAGGGCATCCACCAGCCTTGAAGGCTAGATCCGGACATGATCGAAGGTCTGAAGCACCTGACCTGGGCTTTGGGTGTTAGAACTCGAGGCGGGGGAAGGATTCGATTGAACACGGGAGGGAAAAAAGTAAAAGCCTTGTCCCTTTATAAAGAAGGTGAATATCAAGCGTCCTCTCCGTAGCCGTTTGGGACTTGCCTATAATCTAGGAGTCCTAGACACGGTTGGGTTACCCACGACCGTATTGATGAGAATCCCGTAATTAGGGGGACATGATCTCTGCTTTGACAAGACATGTCAAAAAACTACCTCGCGTTATGTGCGGGGCTAGTTAAAGGAAATGGTTCGAATAATCACCGGGCCGTGACGTAATGTCATGTTGCCGAAACAAGTCAGCAAATTGGATTTGTGGAAATATTATTCTCTCTACGGTGGTATGTGGAACTTATTTTGCAGGGTCGGACACTATCCTTATGTTCAAATTCTTCCATGGTATATTCGGAGGAGGAACCCGCCTTGCAATGCCGAAGACAATACTGCGCGCCAGACTCGTCATCATTGAAAGCCTGGTTCAGGGGCTATTGTGGGTGTCCTGGATTAGGGGGTCTCCGGACAGCCGGACTATCTCCATT
This sequence comes from Triticum dicoccoides, assembly GCF_002162155.2. Classification (NCBI taxonomy): domain Eukaryota; kingdom Viridiplantae; phylum Streptophyta; class Magnoliopsida; order Poales; family Poaceae; genus Triticum; species Triticum dicoccoides. The sequence goes on from NC_041390.1 coordinate 552,556,281, forward strand.
GGCCGGACTGTTAGACTATGAAGATACAGGATTGAAGACTTTGTCTCATGTCCGGATAGGAATCTGCTTGGCGTGGAAGGCAAGCTAGGCAATACGGGTATGTGTATCTCCTCCTTTGTAACCGACCTTGTGTAAACCCTAACCTCTCCGGTGTCTATATAAACCGGAGGGTTTTAGTCCGTAGGACAACATACAATCATACCATAGGCTAGCTTCTAGGGTTTAGCCTCTGTGATCTCGTGGTAGATCTACTCTTGTACTACCCATATCATCAATATTAATCAAGCAGGATGTAGGGTTTTACCTCCATCAAGAGGGCCCGAACCTGGGTAAAACATTGTGTCCCCTGCCTCCTGTTACCATCTGCCTTAGACGCACAGTTCGGGACCCCCTACCCGAGATCCGCCAGTTTTGACATTGACACCTGGCATGGCAGGATGCATGACAGCCCGTGCATACTTATCGAGATTTATGTGGGTGATAATTATTTTTGGACTAAAGACAAGCTCGTCTCTAATTTAAAACTAATAGAACACTCAATCGGTTAAGAGTGCACACTAAGCCAACACACTTATAAACTAGAAAAGAAAACTAGGGAGATTAATTACGTTGCAAACGACTGATACACGATGCTTACAAACAGCTCACGTGCCAAATACAGAACATGCAAATGAAAGAAATAACTGGAAAAAACTTTGAAATCGTGAAGGCGGTCATCTGCGAGTGGCCAGCACCAACGAACCCACACTGATTGTGTATGTGTGTGGGTGTGCGTGTGTGTGAGGGGGGGCTATCATATTAGGAGCGATTGGAGGTACAAGGACACAATGGCATCTGTCCTCACCACTGATAAAGGGTCCATTCCCATTCATCCTAGATCAAAGGGAAGGATGGTGCATTGTTGACTCGTGAAGTAGTTCACCCTTGAAGTCGAATGAGCCATTAGCAATTAGGTTGCCTGGAAGGGGATGACAGAACCGCCCATGTCATAGACTGAACTTTAAAAGAGACCCACCGTTTCCCATGGCACAACAAAACAAAAGACAGAACATGTAGAATGAACTCACAAACTAAGAAGGCACTATGAAGAAAAAGTCGACCACACCACCGCAGAAGAACTAGACCCGTGCTAACATACCACTACGGTTATAGAGGGGAAGCCTTTCCCCTCTCGCCTAGGAAGGAAGGTGAAACTGCATCCTGCCCCCCTATGTGGATTTTAGTAATTAATGTCAAGATATCTCAAGGGACTAATGGTTTATTGTTAAGTGATTTTCGTATCATGTTTTACTTAGTGTTTTTGCACTATAGACATAGGTTTTTCTGTATTTTACTATGACCGCTTGCCCGTTTTTGTTTGATTTCACTAGGATCACCATAATTAAGATATTTGGATAATTCATTGGAAAACCCTATTTTTTGGTGGAAAATAGTTGATTGGGCGTCATAAAAAAATTCCTTATGAAGGGACAAATGCATGAGAAAAAATCACGCTATGTAGAAGATGTCGAGTGGTATGAGAACGCCCGCCCATATTGCATGATGTCGCTTTCTCTTGATCGACTACTTCCACCCCGTGCAATCGGATATCAGTTACGGCGAATAGAGACTCCACCATATGAAATAGTACCAAAAACCACCTCCCGAAGGGATTTAGAGGGGGATTAGTAGAATGGCATCCAGCGCGCCATCGTATATGTAACACTTTAACCATCCATATGTTATTCATATGATTACATCGGTGCGTCTTGTGCTCTCGTGTCTGAGCAGTTACCTAGTTCTTGGGGCTATAGAGGAACCCTAATATTTATATGAATTGAATGCAATAATATATTTGATCTAGGTGGTATGGTTGTGGTAATATATTCATGATATTGTTTGAACGCCATAATATTTGTGTTATGTGGACATGAAGGATATTATTACCATTCCAACTAATAAGGGAATAACAAAGACAACTAATATATTCATACTCCAGCCAGCTAATATGGGGTAAAGGTGGTTGTGATACAGAACTAAGGCCTTAGTACGTATCTTACTATTAGTTCTGCCTTCACATAACACATATTAAAGTAACTATATATTTATACTTAATTATTATTTCACATACTAGTGGTGAATTTGAAACCAATGAAAACGCCCTTTAGCACTTGTGTAATTTTCATCATTTCCATTAACATTGTTCCGTGTTACAATTACTGCACACTTTAGTTATTCGTAACAAACACACTTGCAACCTTTCCACCGTCACATTGCTTTAGCTTGGAATCAAAGATAACTTGCATTCTTCAGTGCTTTGAGGATTTACGAAGCTTTATCCTAAGTTGCTAGAAAAGAACAATAGACATCCCGATGTTGAAGTCAAGAAGGAGAAAATACACAAAGGTTTATTAGCCCGGAGAGCTAATGATCCTTTTGAAGGAAGAAACACTGTCACAGATGATCGTTTATTCACTCTAGAAAATAACACTATTGCGAGACTACGATGTTCAAGAAAGATCTTGGAGTCATCAATAGGAATGGATTGACTGGAAATACATTTGTTGATAACCCATTGAGCTTTATCTAGTCCATCAAAGCGTCACTTCAAGTGGTCTAGACAAGCTAATCATCTATTGGCGGTCGAATTCATTCTAGACTTCTATGTCGCCGTACACTTCTAGCCTGATGGGAAAGTTACTTGGATGAGCAATGGTACCAAGTACAAATTTTCAGTCGATAAGTGAGAAGCTCTACTTGGACTTCCTCGAGACAATGAAGATTCGCTTGATGTCTATAAGAAGATAAATTGCATGATTGCAAATGCTTTCGTTGGCATCTATAGTATGACTTGACTGCCGATCAAAATTAGCAAGTTGTGATGGGCTCAATATACTACATGAAAACCAGGTCCCTCAATGATCAGTATCACTCTTTGGTTCACATTCTATCCCAAGTTATGATACGTGAAGATGATATAATCCTATGATATCAATCTTTTGGTTCATCTTGATCGCAATACCAAGTTCAACATCATGGGTTTCATCATTTGGATGATCAAGAGGCGAGAGCTGAATTAAAGAGATCGTGTTTCTATGCCCCTTTCATTCATATTATGATCAACTCGGATGATGGAGATAAGGTATTCCTTCTAGAGAGCAAGCAAACTATGTATTATCTTCTCTAGAATACAATATAGTTGTGCTTGACCCTAAGCAAACTCAGGAAGAATTGGCAGCCAACTCGAAGGATGATACCTCCATTTCATCTCCATATGCTCCTTTCTCCACCAAGTGACTACTAGTAGCTCAAGACGTTGCTCCGAAAAATACTCCAAAATCTAGTGTCTTGACACTCTCATTTGCTTGTGCATCACTTGAACGATTGACCAAGACATAGCTACCCTTTCTTCCTGCTAGGAGAGCTTTGAGGAAGTGGTGATGTCCAAATTTCACTAAGTCGATGTGAGAATCACCAACATGATTGTGGATGTTACCTCTATCAAGACATAGGTCGACCAAGAAGATAATTATTATACTAGTGAAGATGGTGAAGGATCTACCAATGATAACAAATTTGAGCATGCTCAGAGAGCTCCTTAACCTTCAACCACTCCAACTATCAGATCCTCTCAACGGCAAGTTGCAACCCCTCCAGCTTAGAGTGCTCCTTCTACCTCGTCAGCCACAACCATAGTCGAAGTCGTAGACTTCGCGAGAAATTCCTCTGTGGCTGTCGGCAGTGACACTATCGTTGCCAAGTCTTCTTCACCACTCGACGACGATGTCTATTATTGAGCGACAATAGTCCTCTCACTTTTTGGTACCTCAATGCCAAATGGGGATATGGATAGATCTGGACTAGCTCCACAAGATACGGTTGTGCTTATTGAGTTACTAGCCTTGGTAGTTTATTTGATTTGATTGGCTTGTAAACTCTAAGCTTCATGTCATGATATAAACATGTTGCTACTTGATGTACTTATGTTTCATGTTTATGCTTTAGTACATCTTTTGAGTTCATTGACATGTCTTTCTTTGTTATTTTGCATTTGTAGAGAGCATATTTAAAATACTTTTATTCTCTATGCACTCACTGGATCCATGTGACATAAAAGAGTTTCTCACGTACCCAAATGATTATGCATTTGCATTCTTAAAATTCACAATAATACACAAATTTAGGGGGAGATCTTGTATATGACATGTTTCTCAAAGCCAGTACCCACAAGTGTAGGGGATCGCAATAGTTTTCGAGGGTAGAGTAATCAACCCAAATTTATAGATTCGACACAAGGGGAGCCAAAGAATATTTGAAGGTATTAGCAACTGAGTTGTCAATTCAACCACACCTGGAGATTAATTATCTCCAGCAAAGTGAACAATAGCAAAGTAGTATGATAGTTTTGATAGTAGTAGCAGCAGCAACGGTAACGGTAACAGTAACAGTGATAGCAGTAATTTTGTAGCAAGTGTAACAGTGATGATAGCAGTAGTAACTTAGCAAGAACAATATAGGATAAATTTTTAGGCATTGGATCAGTGACTTGTTGGATGATATTCATCATGAGACAGTTATAACCTAGAGCGATACGGCACTAGCTCCCGTTCACCAATATAATGTAGGCATGTATTCCGTAAATAGTCATACATGCTTATGGAAAAAACTTGCATGACATCTTTTGTCCTACCCTCCCGTGGCAGCGGGGTCCTATTGGAAACTAAAGGATATTAAGGCCTCCTTTTAATAGAGAACCGGAATAAAGCATTAACACATAGTGAATACATGAACTCCTCAAACTATGGTCATCGCCGGGAGTGGTCCCGGCTATTGTCACTCCGGGGTTGCCGGATCATAACACGTAGTAGGTGACTATAACTTGCAAGATTGGATCTAGAACATGGATATAATGGTGATAACATAAACGGTTCAGATCTGAAATCATGGCACCCGGGCCCAAAGTGACAAGCATTAAGCATGGAAAAGTCATAGCAACATCAATCTTAGAACATAGTGGATACTAGGGATCAGGACCTAACAAAACTAACTCGATTACATGATGAATCTCATCCAACTCCTCACCAACCAGCGAGCCTACGAAGAACGAAGATTCCACTCTCCGAAGCCCCAAACGGACCCCAGAGCTGGCCTCTCGATGAAGAACAGGAGGTGACAGCGGCTTTGTCTTGTGGATCGTGATAATTCTTTCTCCCTGGTTTTTTCTGGAAAAGTAAGATTTTATAGCGTTGGTTTCAGGGTCTGCGGGGCCACCAGGTGGGGACAACGCACCTGGGCATGCCAGGAGAGGGGGGCGCGCCCTGGTGGATTGTGCCCACCTAGGTGCCCCTCTTCGATAGGTCTTGGCTCTAGAAATTCTAATTTATTATATAAAAATTCCGCGCAAACACTACTGCATGATGCTGCTAACGCGACACTACGATCAGAGACCCTTCGAGAAACTGTGTGCGATGCCATAATCGCAAACGGTGTTGTATGAAAAACGTCAAAAAAGGTGAAAACGTTTGCGATGGAGGATGTATCAAACACGGTTCAGATTTTAGTTGCGTGTGTGATCCAGGGCATACGGTTCAGTCCAATGAACTGTTTGTGATGAGCGGAACAAAAGAAACGGGCAGCCTGATGAAGGTGTGTGCGATATAGAGCAAAGGGTTCTCTTGGATGAACTGTTTGTGATTAGGCAACACAAAAGAAACATGCAGCCAGATGAAGGTGTGTGCAATATACAGCATACGGTTCACTCGGATGAACTGTTTGTGATTAGGCAACACAAAAGAAACGGTCAGCCAGATCAAGGTGTGTGTGATTGAGGGCATACACTTCAGAAGAATTAACTGTTTGCGATTAGGCAACAGAACAAAAACGGGTAAGCTAGATCAAAGTGTCTGTGATTGATGGCATACACTTCACATGGATGAACTGTTTGTGATTAGCCACAACAAACTGAAACAGTTAGATAGATCAACGTGTGTGCGCTAGACGGGCACACCCATTCTAATTAAAAGACGTGTGCTAACATTGCCTATTGCGGTGCACCCTATGGTAGAAACGCCACGTACGCGGCCGAGAAGGCGTACGTGCCCACGTTACACCTTTCGCGAATAGTGTCGCACTTATAACCGTCAGTAAATTTTGAGCATGCGTCCCGTCACATTCCAAATTGCAAACCTGTTCACACCGATCAAAACCTAAACGGTTTCCCACTTAGGAGCGTATTACTACGCGGTTATAAATCCTACTACTCCAAGATGACTGCACATTCCTCCTCAACTCCTCATCCACAAAAAGTCAAAAACAAACAAGTCATTCATCATCGTTCCCTTGCGTCCGCCATGGCTAGCGTGAGTTTTGGGTCGAGAGATTGCGACCAGGGAGAGGCAAGCCTGGAAGCGGGAGCACGAGAGATGTCCCGCCTCGCCGCGATAGCACCCAACATGTCTCGCCGCACAGCCGCAGCAGCACGGAGGACCCGCCACGCCGTCGATGCAGCAGACTGGTCCGGCCGCGCCGCGGAAGCAGAAGAGATGTCCCGCCGCACCGAGAATGCAGCAGAGATGTCCTCCCTTGCCGCGGAGGCCTGGGGAAATGCCTCATGGGCAGGCGAGGACTCTTACAGGCGCATGCATGCCCTCGTCCATAGGCAGATGGATCAGATCTCCAGGTGGGCGAGGTTGCAGGATGACCTGCAATCCTCGTTTGAACAGTCTACTGACGTCATCCGGCAAATAAATGAGAGCAATGCGAAGCTCCGGGCCGAGCGCAACGTACTAAGGGTGAAGATCGTCCAAAGTGCGGAGCAGCAGGAGCAGACCACTGCCTTCTTGAAGAGGACCGGCATCATCGTCGAGAAACTTATGGATGAGAATAACAAGCTGCGCATCGAGCGTAGAACGCTGGTGGAGGAATCTGTGGATACTCTCAAGCAGCATCTTGAGGACAAGAAAGAGCTTGTCGCCGCTCGCCGCGGAGACTGGTTCCCGCGGCCTGCAGCAATGCATCAAGAAAGTAGAGATCAGTCAGCCACATCATTGTCTTCCTTCTACTTTTGCCCTTGTATTTCGGGCGTTGCCGCATGTGGCTTTTTTAAATTATGTTTCTAAATATGTAAGACAATTATTATCCACTATCATCGTCCTTATATTCGTCATGCTTGCTATAAGTCGCAGTCGATGCTATATAGGTCCGTTAGATATTACATCAAGATCCGTGCAAAACTTTCTTTTCAGATTTCCATTTTTCTCTCTTAAATCTCAGTCCAGTGAGACATATAGCCACGCCGTAAAATAGGTGCTCATGCACCATTAATGGAGACGTTGGGAGGGAGGTGCGCGATGGGTAGCGGTCAAAGGGCTCTTCTCCGATGAGCACGCGCATGGGTTTGATCGCACGCCTCCCTCACTCAAATAGCTACCCCGCACGGCACCTCCTAGCCAATAAAAAAGGGAAGTGTGCCCGCACGTAATTGGTAAGTCGAATGCCCACGGTTTCAATAATACTTGTGTTTCCGATTTGTAACGTGACAACACTTGTTCCAAAATGACTTTGTTGATTGTTAATGTGTGGGCCTTCGCAAATCGGACAGAAAAATTACCACATCATGTTGGTGCCATGTCATGAGACCATGGCAAGTTTCATTATTTTTAGGTGTGTTTTGGAATTACAGAAATTAAAAACCCAAATTTCTCAGTCTTTCCGGCCGAGCTACGACGCTCAGATGTTTGAATTTCAGTCCCATATATTGCATGGGACCTAGAAATTCACCCGAGAACACACATGTGATTTTTCAAACCACTTTGGTGCACTGGAGCATGTGCCTGTAGATGAAATTTGAATTATGCAAATTAAAGGCCCAGAAAATAAAGTAATGTATAAAAAAGGCCAAACGAACCCGGAAGAATTCCAAAATTTAGCACGGCACTTCTATTTGGTCTAATATGGTTGTGTAAAAAGAATAAGGCAGGAGAAGGCAGTGTACATATGTCGTTTCGCGCACGGAGGTAACACGTTCCCTCTCGGAACCACGAGCCTTCTTGAGGGAAGCTCTGGTTTGCAAGAAGCTTACAAGAAAGCTTGTCCCAATTCGGCCAAAAATATTACCGCACCATGTTGGCGCCATGTCATGACACCATGCCAAGTTTCATGATTTTCAGACGTGTTTTGAATTACAGGAATTAAAAAACCAAGTTTCTCAATATTTCCGGCTGAACCACAATGCCCAGATGTTTGAATTTCACTCCCATGTCTTGCATGGGACCTAGAAATTCACTCAAGGACACACATGTGATTTTTCAAGCAACTTTAGTGCACTGGAGCATGTGCTTGTAGTTCAAATTTGAATTATGCACATTAAATGCACGAAACTCAATTAATGTATAAAAAAGGAGAAACGAGCCTGGAATAATTCCAAAATTTAGCACGATACTTCTATTTGGTCTAATCTGGTTGTGTAAAAAAATAAGGCGGGAGAAGTGCTATGTAACGCCCGGTAATTAAGCTACAGTAATCCCCACTAATGATGCCACGTCACCTCTGTCACTGTAGTTAATCTCGGGTTAAATCAAAACGGTTTCGAAATTCAATTCAAAATTATGATGGCAATAAAAGTTTTTCAAAAAATCAAACTAAAATGTTCGGGGGTTGTCAAAAATTACAAGGTTAATTATGGTGGGGTGCACACATTTTTATAAAATGCCTGAATATTTTAAAATGAAATAAAACAGAAGAGAAAATAAATTAATAAAAGAAAAATAAAACAAAGGAGAGGAAACCCCCCCCCTGGCCAAACTGGGCCAAGCCCACCTGGCCCCGCCGGCCA
>NC_041390.1:552565904-552566574 GCF_002162155.2 Triticum dicoccoides
ATAAAAATAAATGATAATTAAAATATTAATTAATTAATTAAGTAAATACTTAATTTAATTAATCCTGATTAATTAACCTAATGGCTAATTAACCTAATTAACTATTGTTAATTAACTAACAGAGTATGACGAACGGGACCCACCTGTCAGGTTGACCAAGTCAAACCTGTTGACTGCTGACGTCAGCGTGACATCATGCTAACGTCATAAATTCATTTTTCGAATTAAATAAATAATTAATTAAATTCCAGAAATTAATAAAATCTTTAGAAAATCATACCTTTTAATCCGTAACTCGGATTAAAATATTTTCAACATGAAAGTTGCTCAGAACGACGAGACGATTCCGGATACGCAGCCCGTTCGTCCGTCACACGTCCCTAACATAGTGAACCTGCAACATTTCACCTCCGGTCCATCTGTCCGAAAACGCGAAACACCGGGGATACTTTCCCGAATGTTTCCCCCTTTCGCCGGTATCACCGACTACCGCGTTAGGGCACACCTAACACCGCTCGTTGTCATGTCTTGCTTTGTCATGCTGATGTTTGCATTATATTTATTGTTTCTTCCCCCTTTTCTCTCCGGTAGACTACGAGACCGACGCTGCTGCTGCCCCGTTCGACTATGGTGTTGACGACCCCTCCTTCTTGCCAGAGCAACCAGGCAA
>NC_041390.1:552566988-552573169 GCF_002162155.2 Triticum dicoccoides
CCTTGATCACTAGATATCGCCTATTCTACTCTATACTGCTTGCATTAGAGTAGTGTAGCATGTTACTGCTTTCAGTTAATCCTATACTGCTGCATAGCCTGTCCTTGCTACTACTGTTGTTACCTTTACCTGCTATCCTACTGCTTAGTATAGGATGCTAGTGTTTCATCAGTGGCCCTACACTCTTGTCCGTCTGCCATGCTATACTACTGGGCCGTGATCACTTCGGGAGGTGATCACGGGCATATACGATATACTTTACACAGTTACATTACCTGTGATACTGTTCGGAGATGGGGGCTGAAGGGGCAGGTGGCTCCATCCCGGTAGAGGTGGGCCTGGGTTCCCGACGGCCCCCGACTGTTACTTTGTGGTGGAGCGATAGGGCAGGTTGAGACCACCTAGGAGAGAGGTGGGCCTGGCCCTGTTCGGTGTTCGCGGATATTTAACACGCTTAACGAGATCTTGGTATTTGATCTGAGTTGGCTATGAGCCTCTACGCACTAACCATCTACGTGGGAGTAGTTATGGGTATCCCGACGTCGTGGTATCAGCCGAAGCACTTGAGACGTCAGCGACGGAGCGGCACGCGCCAGATTGGACTGGAACGCCTGCTAGGCTAGGTCTGCTTCTGGCCGCCATCGCAACGTGCAGGTGTGCTATGGGCGATGGGCCCAGACCCCTGTGCGCTTAGGTTTAGACCGGCGTGCTGGCCTCTCTGTTTTGCCTAGGTGGGGCTGCGACGTGTTGATCTTCCGAGGTCGGGCATGACCCAGGAAAGTGTGTCCGGCCAAATGGGATCAAGCGTGTTGGGTAAGTTGGTGCACCCCTGCAGGGAAGTTAATCTATTCGAATAGCCATGATCTTCGGTAACAGGACGACTTGGAGTTGTACCTTGACCTTATGACAACTAGAACCGGATACTTAATAAAACACACCCTTCCAAGTTCCACAGACAACCCGGTGATCGCTTTTCCACAGGGCGATGAGGGGAGGATCGCCGGGTAGGATTATGCTATGCGATGCTACTTGGAGTTGCTACTTGAAGATGCTACTTGGAGGACTTCAATCTACTCTCTTCTACATGCTGCGAGACAGAGGCTGCCAAAAGTGTAGTCTTCGATAGGACTAGCTATCCCCCTCTTATTCTGGCATTCTGCAGTTCAGTCCACCGATATGGCCTCCTTACACATATACCCATGCATATGTAGTGTAGTTCCTTGCTTGCGAGTACTTTGGATGAGTACTCACGGTTGCTTTCTCCCCATTTTTTCCCCTTTCCTTTCTTTCTGGTTGTCGCAACCAGATGCTGGAGTCCAGGAGCCAGACGCCACCGTCGACGACGACCCCTACTACACCGGAGGTGCCTACTACTACGTGCAGCCCGCTGACGACGACCAGGAGTAGTTAGGAGGATCCCAGGCAGGAGGCCTGCGCCTCTTTCGATCTGTATCCCAGTTTGTGCTAGCCTTCTTAAGGCAACTTGTTTAACTTATGTCTGTACTCAGATATTGTTGCTTCCGCTGACTCGTCTATGATCGAGCACTTGTATTCGAGCCCTCGAGGCCCCTGGCTTGTATTATGATGCTTGTATGACTTATTTATGTTTTAGAGTTGTGTTGTGATATCTTCCCGTGAGTCCTTGATCTTGATCGTACACATTGCGTGCATGATTAGTGTACGATTGAATCGAGGGCGTCACAAGTTGGTATCAGAGCCGACTGCCTGTAGGAATCCCCCTTCCAACTCCTTGGCCGAAGTCGGGTCTAGACTTTACAAAACTTTTACTAACATGGCTGTGCGGCCCATGGGCCCACGTCGCCATTGGGTGGTATTAGGATCTTTTACTCCTCGATCTTTACTCTGGGATTCTGAACTCTCTTCTATTCGGGTTAAACGATTTTGCTAAAAACAAAACTAACTTTAGGTTCTCGCAAGTACTTTCTCCCGGAGAGCCCCTCACTTCAGATGACCGTCTGCTAACTAGAAGATTCCGAAGATACTCTACGATGTGCTCTCGAGACTATGTGCCATCGCTTTTGCAATTCACTTCCATCGATAAATCCCTCTGGATAACTACTTACACCAATCGTTCATATTGTCATCCCCAGTTGCTCTTGTTATTACAAGATGTCCTGAAATACTCTTCGTTATTCCGAGAATTCTTTACGCTTACTGCCCTGCAGTTCCTTGCTGCATGAATACCCCTACGGAAAATTACTCGCGCTTGCCGAGTATCCGCTCATCCCCAGTTGTTCATGTGTTTCACAAAAGTCTTCAAAATAATATTCGATCTTCCTAAAATCCTCTGGAGCCTTTGGCTCTTGAAATTCTTGCTTGCTTGCATTATGGTTAATCCCATAAGTCCCGTAGTCTTAATGACATTCCTTGTCATTAACATTTTGAGTCTATTGACTCAATATGTTTGCGAATACACGCAATCATCATTGATCCTTATAAATTACTTTTTTGGCTAACCTGCCATTCTTTTAACTGGAATTGGTTCTCGACCAATCCAATTGTCTTTGATTGTACCCTAAGGCTATTCAACTTGTCCACCCCTAATCAGAGCATTGCTTCTGATCCCTTGATTTGGAAATCATAATTCCTTTGCATTTGACAATTGAGTTAGTCAGTTGTTTCTATATCTGCTTCCTCTAGTTGAGTACCGATGCTCACACTAGATCCCTAATGGACCACCAGATCCTTTGTTGGATGTATCTGACAACGCCCTTCATAATCAATAACCTTGTGAGCCTTTCCTCGGATACATAATGCCTTTGGTAAATTGTATCCTCTGCTTTTCTCAACCATGCTCTGCCATCGAGTTTGAGTTAATTACTCCTAAAGATTGTGGTATATGTTTCTAAGAAGCCCCTGTGGGATGAACATATGCCTTCTCTAAACCGTGTGAACCCGAAGGTTTTCACGATTCATACTCTTCTGGTGCTTCACCAGATAAAATTTCAGCACTGCAACTTCATCGAGCACGAGAGGTGAATGAAAGGTTATGCATTGAGGAAGTGGGAGTAGACCTTGAACTTTGTGTTCATGCCCATGGACGCGATGTATATCCTATCATGGAAGCTTCTTGTAATAATAACTATTTCCTTGATAGCTAACATATGGTATCTGTGAATTGATCCCTTGCAACCGTGGTTCCGACCATGATTGTTCTTCTTTGATTTCATTTCTCGGACAAGTTAAAACAATTTTCTTATATGGATCAATGCACCAGTCCAACCTTTACTTTGATCTTGTGTCGAGTATTACCCCCCTGGTATCTCGAGATTATCATGGAACTGCATAACTTCTTATGAGTTCATCAAGTACTACCTTCCCACTGATTCCAATTTTTCACGGGCTCTGAGTTATTAAACACTCAAAGGCACCAATAACTGAACCGAGTCCGCACTACGGTTCAACAACTTTTCAGTAAGCTTCTATAACTACGAGTTTGTACCCGATCACGCCATTCCTAGCCTGTTTGGCTATAACATAGTCTTGACGATTCTAACTGTGCTACCTGGTCCTTATTCTCGGAGCACCAATTTGCGATGATAGCTAAGCTTACGTCGATTTTCCTCGTCATACCCTTTCACCTTAAATAACAAGCTTGAGTTCGAGTTTGTGTCGTAACTATGGTTTCAATAACCTTTCGCTTCACCATTCATTTGACTTAATGTCATCGCCGATCGATTACATCTTGGAATCTCTCGACAAAGTGTGTCGAGATCATCATCAATCTTATGAGCCCTTCCAGGACATCAAATGAGTTCATGATAAGAAATACCATCCTTGCCCTTGATGATCTGCGTTATCATCGACCTTTATTGCCTTCCCACGAACACAAGATTATTCGTGTTTGGTGTTATACCTTGAGTTCCTTGCTATCCAACATTGTTCTTCTTTACCTTGGAATATTACCACCTTTTATGACAAGATGTCGTGGGAAATTTCACTACCTCTTGAGAACTCTTAATACAAGTGATACTTCTCACCATCACCATTCTTTCTTGGTCCCCGTGTTGATTCCAACAAGTGAACGGTGTTGTTTGGATTCTTACCTTCTAGCAACCCTATTGCTTTCAAGTTAATGGTTGGCCGTTCATTCTTAGACTATTGATTATTGAATCACCATTCTGACATTGGTCGTGCAACCCAACCCATATTTCGGGCGCACCTTTCAACCAATGTTTAATTGTGTATGTTTTCCTCGAGCATACTTCATTACATCATTTGATATGACAAATGTTATCTCCTTATCCACCTAATTGTGGAGATCCATCTTTTGAATACCTCTATGAGTTATCGATGAGTCCATCAGTCACCTCATCCTCTTGTTGATTTAATGATGAACTCTTGTTTTGGAACTCGCTTCCATAGTTCATTTCCCGAGAATCTTCGATGTCATCTCGTCAATTTGTGTTGCACCTTTCTTCTCAGGCATCATGAGTCTGAGTTATCCTGCCACCTATCCGAGCTAAATCTCGGTCAGTTATGATGGTTGGAACATTTTTCCAAGAGTTATAACACTGGTCTTTTATGACCCGGTAAGGTGATGGCATGCCCAGCATACCTGGCCGGATGACCTGTTGATATAGTTTCCTTATTAGCAAGGTTATCCATTCTTCCATGAGGAAATTGTAAGACTTATTCTACAAGTTGTTCCTGATGGATCCTTTGTGTATCCAAAGTCTGACCTTTGCTTGAAGACCATGTCAATGCTATCTCGAAGCATGTCTGTGGTACTCCGATCTTCAATAAGAACAGTTGAAGCAATGCTACCTTTTCTTTATCAAATATCCAAAACACCATTGTTTGGGTAATGTCATGAACTTCCTCTCTCCTAACCTAAATGGTTTTCTACGTTATATCCTGTCATGGATATCATGCTCTGTTTGTCCTTGGGAAGGAAATACTCCTGAAATATGTGTTTTAACACATTTTCCTTTCCATTGTTCTGTCTAATCTGATGATCATATTTTCCTTCCATTGGTTTGTTTAAACCTTTTCTATGATCTATATGATATAAGCAGTAATAATCCACTGCTTGGGCAAACACCTCGATGTACAACTCTGACGGTAAGACCTTGTTACTATTGTTGATGACATTCCGGTAACCACCGATGGACGGGAACTTTGCCAATTGTTTCGCCTCATTCAACAAGTAGAATAATGACTCTCTTCGTTCCCCGTCCTTGGTACCGACATTGTTGCCGGCATAGCTGACAAGCTATTCACTGACATGCCTCCCTGTCGCGGCTGTGTAAGATGTCACCACCCTTCCTACTTTCAACCCATATGGTGGGCCCATAACCCACAGGTCCCTGGATCGAAACCTAACTCTTCTTTACAACCCGGTTTCAAATGTATCCTTTGCATCTGGCTTCGTATGTGATTGACGAGCTAAATTCTATACCATTATCCTTCCTGGAATCAAACACCATGTTAGTCTCGTTGTTCAAGCCCCCATTCCAGCTTCTGTCTAGGCATCGAATGATTGCCTACCCATTTGAAACTTTGGTACCATCATATATTGCACTCAACGGATTCACTGAAATACAACTCGTGGGGTACCTCGTGTTTTTCCCATTGAGTTCACCGTCTGATACCCAGCTTTGTGGAGGTGCGTTCTTCCTGAGTAATTCCCCCTGGCCGCGTTCGTAGGACGCTGGAGATCCTGAAGAAAGGATGACGACTTGATCATGGTGACTGGAAGCAGAGAAATGAAGACAACAACGAAAGGGATCAACCTCTTCGAAAGGGCAGCCAAGACCGAGAAGACTCGTTAGGTTTTTCGCTACCAACACCTTCCCCCCCCCTTACTCCACCGCTTAAATCTCGGGACGAGATTTCTTGTAGTGGAGGAGAATTGTAACGCCCGGGTAATTAAGCTATAGTAATCCCCACTAATGATGCCACGTCACCTCTTTCACTGTAGTTAATCTCGGGTTAAATCAAAACGGTTTCAAAATTCAATTCAAAATTATGATGGCAATAAAAGTTTTTCAAAAAATCAAACTAAAATGTTCGGGGGTTGGAAAAAATTACAAGGTTAATTATGGTGGGGTGCACACATTTTTATAAAATGCCTGAATATTTTAAAATGAAATAAAACAGAAGAGAAAATAAATTAAGGAAAGAAAAATAAAACAAAGGAGAGGAAACCCCCCTGGCC